>NC_081186.1:52783801-52869653 GCF_029867415.1 Vicia villosa
AATTGAATAAATAAAATTGAAAGGACTGAGGAGGGTGCAAAGTAGAAAAGGGAGTTGGTTAGTAAGCCTAGGTCCATGGTACACTAGAAACCCTAATTTTAAATATAATAATTAAAATGAAGAAAGAGAAAAAAAAAGTGTAGAGAAAAGGGTGGGATTTGGCCGCCCCACTGCTTAATACTCCTTCTGTCTCATAATAAGTGTCTTAATTGAGCTCTGCACGGTTCTTAAGAAAATAATTAGATGTGCTAGTTTTAATGATAAAATTAGTATCTTTTGCTAAAATACTCTTATTTATTATAGATAGTGGAGTAGTTGAAAAGCGTGAAAGTTAATAAATAGGGGTATAGTAGTGGAAAAAAATAATAAATGTTTTATTGGTATTCTAAAGAGACATTTTTTTTTAAGACATAAAAAAAGTGCAAATAAGAAACTTATTATGAGACGGAAGGAGTATCTACTTGTAATTTTCTTTTTTTATTCTAAAAAAACACCAGTTGTGATATGGCACCTGAAATTTGAATTAATTAAAAAAATAACAAAAGGTCAGCGCAGTTGTCACGCCGACGGCTGGTGGCGTGGACGGGCATGGTTCCGACTGAAATTGAGTGGTGCCATCATCGGAGTTGTAGCGACAGAGCCGGAGGGAGCAGAGCAGATCCATTCTTATTTTCCTTTTTTTAAGAATTATATTTTTATCTGCTTTTGTTCGATTCATATATGAAGTGTGGTGGTAGTTGTTTAAAACTAGGCTTGAGTTTTGGTTTCCATTGGATATGATTATTGTTACAGATTTGGAACTATTTGTGTTGTATTGAAAATTTTGAATTGGTGATGGTGGTAGTGTTAACATGAAGGTTGGGTTGTGGATGAGGATTTGAAATGATTATTATGGAAGGTTATATGGTGTTGTAGTTACAAGATGGTGAATATTTGGTTTGATGGTTTGAATCTTTGGTAGTGATGAGTGTTGAGTTTGGTTGAGGTTGATGTTAGTGAGAGTTAATGGTTTGGAGGTTTGATATTTTGGTTTGGCAATGGTGGTTGGAAGAGATGGCGATAATGGTTATTGTTTATGCTTTGTTTGATTACGGTTTGGAAGATGCTGGAATTGTTTAGAGATTTTGATGTTATGTTAGGAGAAGGTTTTGTGTAGAGTTTTGGTTCATGAAAGCCTACATGATGGGAGTTTATTTTTACTCAAAAGACAAGTTATGGAAGAGGAGATTTGGTTAGTGTCGGAAGGAATTTGATGTGGTGATGGTTTATGTTTTGTGTTCTTTAGAAATGTGGTAAAGTTGATGTGGTGAACTTTTCCCGGCCAACTTTTCTTTAGATATCTTCTATCCTAAGGTAAAAGAAGTGTTAGCAATGTCACGTAGTCTGATGCTAAAGTCAGAGATGGATTCATCTTCATTCATTCTAAGATTCTCAAACTTTGTTGTGAGGAGCTGCAACCTTGACATAAGAACTTTAGATGTGCCTATATGTGCAGTTTTGAGAATCTCCCTTGCTTTTTTGGTTTATGTGCATGTGTTGATCAACCTAAACATGTTATTGTCCACACTATTAAAAATAGAATTCAAGGCTTTGTAGTTTTGAAGAGATTCAACATCTTCAATACTTGACTAATCACCTTCAGGTTTTAAGATTGATATTCCATCTTTTGAACTAATCACAAGGTCCTTCCAACCTTTTATGATAGCCTTCCATGTTTTGTTGTCCATGGATTTAAAAAAATCAACCATATTGGCTTTCCAATAACCATAGTTGGTGCTATCCAAGACATGTAGTCTATTTACTGATCCTCCATCCTTAGGGTTGTTCATTTGAATAGAAAATATCTTCCTTAGAGCGCACCCAAACAAAACAACGTGCATGCTCGATGCTAATTGAAAGTATGTTTTATGGGGTCAGATGTTGGACCATATGTCTAAGTCAATGTGTTTAACATCTTAAACCAGAGTTTAACAGATAATAGAAAACAATATGATCAATCATAAAACAATAAAGAACACAAGAGAATTAGTAACCTAGTTCAGTGCAACCTCACCTACGTCTAGGGGCTTCAAACCCAAGAAATGAAATCCTCTCTCAATAGAGTTAGTACAAAGTTTCTTAGATGAACAACCCTTGTTCAATGCCCCTCTTCTTAATTCTACACGTGTCTCTCTATTTAGGACTCCCCCCAAATATGATAAAATCTATCACTTCCTCTTACCTTCCCTTAACAGGAAACACTAATCGAATTATGGTGTATGCCTCTCTACACATCGTTGGATGCGAGAGTTGTTATAAACAACAAGATAAATAAGTCTATTACAGCATATCCACTCAAATGATCACTAAGGATCATAAACCTTGATTTATTCTTAAAATATTTGCTTTGATTACTGTTATTGATATTTTCCATCATCGTACATTCTTTGATTAGAGACTTCATAAAAACTGTATACTTGGAAGTATACTATTGCTTTGCACAACTTCATTAATAATCCTCTTAAGACTTCGAGCTGCAAATTTACCTATAAAACACTAAGGTTTCACCTTTGCTGCCCACTTATTCTTGGGGCCAGGTGTAATTGTTTCAGAAAATCTAAGGATTTTTCCTTTATTTCTTTTCAATTTATCGAAATGAAAAGGTTCTAAATGACCAACTCTTTTATAGTGTGTGCATTTGTATATTGGACCATCTTTTTTTTTGTGATATATACTTTTACTAGGTTTCCTATCCTCTTTAAATCTTAGTTCATTTTTGTTTAAGGAAGGTCTTTGACTTGATAGGATCAAGTCATGCTTTTATTTCCCTTCGATGAACTTACCTAGGGTTACATGTAAGTCGGTTACTTCCTTTTTCCAAAGAAACGCAATGTTTACATTCTTCTCTTGAATTTTGGATCTTAGTTGTTTTTATCTTGAATGATTCATTGATTTCTTTCAGATATCTTAATGACTACTTAAGACCTAAGTAGCGTTTTCTTAGTTTATCATTTTCTTCAACTAATTGACAACTCATTTTAAACAGTTGTTTATATGATGGTTTAGTTACCTGAATAGTATATAGATCGTAGGTTTCCTTTAAGAAAACTTCATCATCTTCATTGGAAGATGATTCTTTCATAGTTCTCCTCGAGATTGATGTTTCTCATCCTTTTCTTATTTCAAAGATTTCACATGAAGATAATTCTTCTTCATAATTTTTCAAACACGAGGCTCCTTCATTTGATGTTGAATCTTCCCAAGATCTTTCAACTATTGAGTATGTTCTTTCAAAGGATACCACCAGATTTGGTTGATAGGAGTAAGATGAAGTTGATGCTTTTTCAGTTTTTGTATCTTCATCTTTAAGCAATTGAACTAGCTCGTTCAATTTCTTTATGATTTCCTTCTTTCTTGACTTTTCCTGAAATTCATGAAGGTTCCCATCTTTTGATTTAAGGATTGGATTAGATTTCGAATTCTTAACTCTTAGACATTGGTTAGTAACAAAAGTTCCAATACAACTTCCAATATTTCTAAGTTTTTAAAAGCATTTAAGAGTAAATTTTTCATCTTCTCCGCTTTGAGTGTTCATTTCCTCTTTCCTGATACTTGGAGAAACTTCATATAAAATTTCAAGAGTCTTTCACATTTCCTTGGCAGTTTTGCAATGATGAACATAGAAAATTTATTATCATCTAGAGACATTGTTATAAAACTCTTAATTTTGAAATCTATTTAGACTTTTCTCTTTTCTTTTTTAGTCTAAGGAGAATTGGGTTTTTCTACTATTTTTCCATTTACTTAGTGAGTAGGGATAAACGGGCCATTGATTATAGTTTTCCATAATTCATGAATTGTACTTTGAAGAAAAAATCTAGACCTAGATTGCCATATCTCTAATCTACTACTATTAAAAAATGTTGGTGTGTTTAGAAAAGATCCCCTTAAAGGTGTGCTGGTAATCTTCCTCCTGAGACGATTAGTCCTTAAAAAGGATTTAGGTTCTGATGCCACTTGTTAGACATGTGACTTTGTACATAAAGGGGGGGGGGGGGTGAATTGTGTGTTTCTGAAAAACTTGGTTTTAAAAAACTTTTCGGATCAAAATCAGAGTTAGAAACATTTTTTAAAAAAGGTTTATAATAAGTAGTAGAAAATAAATTTGAGGAATATAAAATGCGAAAATAAAGAGTTTAAGGGAAAAAAAGAACACCATAAATTATACAGGTTCAATAAAAAATGAATTAGTCCGGTCCTCGGGAAATGATCTTGAGAGGATCCAATTAAACTAGAGAGCTTTTAGTATATAATACTCATGAACCCCTAGTTTATACAAGGAAAATTGATGTTTATGGCTAACGTCCAACCAAACGATACACTGAGGAGAAAAGTGATAAGTCTACCATCCAAACAATGGATCTAAGCCGTTAGTCTTCTTTCCAGAAACAGAGAATCTTGGAGTTGTTAGTATTAAAGCTTCTAAGCAACGATTTTACCACGGGCTAACTTTGAACCTTGTAGAGCTTCTAATATCGAGCTCTGCTCATGAACTTAACCTTGGTTTTACCACGAGCTAACCAAGAACCTGGGAGATTTTATCATGGGATAATCTCGAGCCTAAGCAAGCTTTTATTACGGGATAATCTCAGAGCTAAACAGAGACTTGATCACACAACTCCCAAACCAAAGCTTTTTACGGATTAAGATTCGAACCCAAACAAACAATCACTAAGTGGATAATGCGTTCAACAAAGGAAAAAATAAAACTTCCTTGGTGAAGCTATAAAACTACCCTACCGGAATTACAATTTCCTCACTCACAAAAGGACTTTCTCGAAAAGAACTTTGACAAAACTTTTCGTGAGAGAAAGTAAACAAAAAGAATTTTGTTAGAGAGAGAGTGAGAAGTGAGAAATGAAATCACCTTTTTGGAAATAAACAACATTGAAAAGGAACCTCTATTTATAGGATAGAGGTTGGCAAAAACGGAAATAATTTGAAGGCTATTTATGACTTGCTAATCAATTTGTACATATTCCCAATCGATTGGTACCCTATGTTAGTTGATTATTAAGCTAAAAAAGGAAAGAAAATATATTTATCCATTACACATCATTAAGATGTTTCCATATTCTCATAGGGCTCAATTTTGAAATGAGCCAATCGATTATGTTAATGTGTCAATCGATTGGCAAAGACAAACTTTTCCCAAAGCTATTGTGACAACTCTCAACTCATGCGAGACTTCAAGGCATTTTCAAAATGTTTTCTTAAGAAACATAATTTTTTAAATATGTTTATGTGTGTGATTATCCATGCCATTTTACAAGAAATCCCTTATGCTTTAATAAATGTTCACTCAGAAACGTCGAGGCAGGCTTTTAAATACTTCAAGACTTTGTCAAATGTTTCCTTTCTTATAGGCACTTGCTTAAGTTAACTTGAGATGAGCCTTGATTTTGATTTCATTTGATTTCCATCATCGGAGAGTCAAGTCCATCATCAACCATAAGAGTTTTGGTTTGCATCTTTAAGCATTTTTATCGCTTATGCTTGAATTTAGTCATTATTAGACTTTTGATTATCATCTTTAAAAATTGATTATCGTTATCAAAAGTTGATGTCCTTAACGGCTGATGTCCGTATTAGACTTTTGGTTATCATATTGAGTTTTTTAAAAATACTCGATCATAAGTCTTATAATTTTTTTTAGTTTTCACCACTAGTATTAGTCTATTGGGACCATCTAATCTAGTTCGAAGGCCAGTTTTGACATCAAGTGGTTTCAGTCTCCTTTCAATCACAGTTGCGATGGATTTAACCATAGTCCCCCTACCAAGTGCAGGGTCAATCACACTGGACCAACTAACAATTGGTTTAAGTCATAAGAACTTTGAAACCATTGTAAATAAACTGATTTTTTTAAAAGTTTTATTGATTGTAAAATATAAAATTGCAACTAAGCTCCTCTTCTCATCGATCCTCAAAAACAATGTTAACATCTTCTTCTTGGTGTGGGCAATCCTTGCATAATTTCTTTATCTTTTCTATTTATCTAAGTTGTAACATTTCGCATTGAGCTCCTACATGCCAACATTTTTTTTCTTGGTGATTAGTTTTCTTGCAATAAGAATATGGTGAAAAAGATCCAAAGTTTTTATTTTAATCTTCCTTTTCAAAATCACAGGATAATACATTTTTCAATTATTTTTTCTCACCATTTTTTTTCTTTCTTTTGGCTTAATATATATGAGGATATCTCATTATACCCCTTGATACTCTTATCCACCGGGCGAAATTTTAATTTTGCCTCATACTTCCGTAGATACACATTTGGAAGAATCTTTTTTTTAACATAATTTGGTTTTTTCCGTAGGTACATCTACGAAACGTGTTAAAAATAAAGTGTTCCGTAGATGTACATACGGAACCTTCTGCTATATTTTAAACCACCTTCATTTCACTCCAAAACTCTAATATTTTTAACAAAAATGGAACATCAAATTATAGTACATCAAAGTAGAGCAATTTAAAGACAACGGGATATAGTACAACATAAGAGTACATTGTATAGATCATAAAAAAAATGTCAAATACATAATCAAAATAAAGTACATAAATGTAACCAAAATACATACATCAATAAAATCACAGGCATCACTACTGCTTGTGCTGGACAACACCCTCCTCCTCTCCTCTGCCTAAACCCTAAACCTGTGAGATCAGATGCATCTGCTGGAATTAGAGCTGTCAGAATGGAATACCCGATCCTAAACGGGCCAGCCCTGACGGGCTCTGGGCTTTTTAGAGCTGGGCCAAAAAGGCCATGTGTAATATGGGCTCGAGAATTACTACCTGAGTCTGGTCCTAGATGGGCTTCGGACTACCCGACCCTAAATGAGCTTTTTTATTTTAAAAAAATTAAAATAAAAACTCCATAATATTTATTATAAACTGAATTAAAAATTATATTATTTTAAACAGTATACATTTTTAAGTACTATACTATGTTTTACAAATACTATAATGTGTTTCTAAATACAATATATGCCTAAATTGTATAAAAGAATACTTGAATACTTAACGTAAGAAAAAACTAATTAATACGATGAAATAATATTGATTATATTAGTGTATAATATTTAAAAGAGAAAGATTGAGTAGAATAGAGATAAAATTTAGTGAGGTAAGAAAAATGAAAGTGCTATTTGGAGTAAGACAATATAAATATTAATATATATTTTTAAAATTTTCTAATTATGCGGGTCTGATGGGCTACCCACGACCCATATGGACTAGCCCTAATGGGTATCAGGCTTTTCATGGTTGAGGTAAAAAGACCTGAAAAATATGAGCTCTAATTTTAAGGCCCAAGCCCTATGATTTTTCGGGCCAGGCGGGCCGACCATATGGACTAGCTCATTTTGACAGCTCTAGCCGGAACGGTTGCTCCATCCGTCACCTGTGATACTTCCTGCATTCGTGCACGTCACACGGAGGTATGCTGTGCGACCCTCCCATATATAATGTGATCTGACTGGTCGGCCATAATGTTTGCATTGCATTACAAATAAAGTCGGATTAGATACAATTAACTTATAAAAGAAAATTAAAAAAAAATTTAAATTTAATTTCGTATGTGCAAATAAGGAAGACTTCTGTAGATATATCTACGGAAGCACCCAGCATTTCAAAAACCTAGGATTATTCCTTAGGTGCATCTATCGAACTACCTAACGTTTTATTTGTTCCGTAGATGCACCTATGAAACATTCTGAAACTCCAAGAATGCAACAATGACGTCTGTCACTGTTCTAGGGGCTTAAAACCCCATTTTGGTGACTTGATCGTCTGTTTTACACATCCAAAATTACCTGCATTGTCTCTAAGCTAGGTTTCTAAAACTATCCAATTATTTCTACACCTAAAAATTGAATTCTAACTCTATTACGAGAAAACTAAAAAATAACTTGAAAATTCAAAAACTTACCGATTAAATTGAGTTTTGAAGGAGACGGAGTCTGTTGATAGTTGATGTTGATGGTCCCTGATGAACTCGTGAGAAAACAACGATGTTTGGTGGAACTTTGATTTTAGAGGTTTAGAGAGATTGAGAGAGTAAAAGTTGGAATGAGAAGAATGAGGGAGGAGAAGAGTCTAGTGCTAATATAACATCAAATGCTTCCATAGACACCTATATGAAAGTCTTCCATAAATGCATCTACGGAATAAAACAACTTAGAAACAAAAAAATATTTCCAAAGATACATCTATAAAAATTGGGGGACATTTTTAGTAACGCGCATGGTGCGTGAGAGACGCAAGAGTGGATTAAGAGTTTTCCATATATATTCTCTACATTTATTTTCTATCTCATAAGTATTTCTTTTCTCATGCGCCTGCAATGCAGGTAAACTTTTGTCAAAGTGACCTTTCATAAATCATTTGTGTGGTACTAGACATCTACAAGAATTTTTATCTACAATTTCTAGAATCTAAAAATGACCATTTAGGAATTTCCAATAATTTTCTGAGTTTGACTTAATTATCTCATCTTCCTCCATTATTTTAAATTGAACTCATTCTTTAAATTTAACACTTGCATGTTTACAATCCTTTCATCTCTTGCATATTCAAGTGAAAATAGTTTGTGATACACATACAAACAGACATGTATTTTCTTTGCCTTCTAATTAATTTTTTTTCTTTATGAATTTTTATTTGGACTCTTGTGAAATTTTGTGGTATTGTATAAATCATTGTAAATATTTTCTACAGCATTCCATAGATCTTGAGCTTCTAGACGTGCCTCCATTCCCACTGCTCAAAGATCAAATTCTTTTCCATAAAAGATAGGAGGTGCGGTTTCTAAAAGGCTTCACCTTTTACATTGTAATTATCATATATTATTAGGTTAAATATACAAATATTATATAAGTGAAATTTGTTTTATTCTCTGTCAAAAAAATTCGGATCACTCTCTTAAAATGTTGCCTTATAAATACACAAATTATTCTCTGTAATATTTTATTTTAATTTATCTCTTAAATTCAGTGTTTAATTTATATGTTTAGGGAAAATTCAAAAATAATAATAATAATACAAAATTAAAAAGATATTATACAGATTAAAGCGAAAATCCCTTCCATTACAAAGATAGTATTAATCCTATATTATTTTAACAAGCAGTTATTCAACAATAAGGGAATGATTATAAAAAGATACTCTTAAGGACGCCTTTTAATATTGTGCAAGTTTATTTCATAAGTTTCTTAAAAATTGATGATGAATATCTATAATATTTTAGAACAAATACTTTGTATGCAATGTTTATCAAATAATTTTAAGAACCAACATTTTGTATATTAAAAGTCTTTAAAGATTTTGTTATTGGCTCTTTATTTTCATTGTGCCTATAACTGTTTATTTTGTGGTTCATGATATTTTCTGAGGAAATGTTTTAATACATTTTTATAGGTAAGTTACACCTCTGAAAAACTCTAAATTGTTTTTTTCGGAAATGCATCTTCAAACGCATCATAATAAATTTTTAAAAAAAATAATAATTCGGATATGCATCTCCGAAAACATCAAAGTAATTTGGTTAAATCGTTAATAAAAGAATCAATGTCGGTTTGATCCATAATTTGATTAAATCGTTAATAAACACAAATGAAAAACAATAAAAAAATCACAACGAAAGTAGATAATATTGTTCTGATATAGCGGAAAATAATACAAATGTTGTTTAGAAAGTACGAAATGTAAAATTAATACATCGGCAAATAAAAGGGCATAGGCTACTGCGCATGCCTAATTCTAACCCCAACCCTTCCTCTGCCTCCTGTATTCCGCAGCAATCAATGTCTCTCTAACCATCCTTTCTACAATGGCCACCACTTTAGGACCGCCTCTCTCAATCACCCCTAAGTCCAAAACGTCTTGCCCAATCAACTGTATACGTTGATAAATCGACAAGACATCAGTGACATGGTCATCCCGGGCCTACTGATTCTCCAAGATCTCCTCATGAGTTAGCCTAGGTGTACGTCCGGGAGCGTATAGTGTCATGATAGGGTGTGACACTGTGTAGAACCATGTTACATATCCCTCCAAACAATGCCAACTGCTCGATGCTGGCACCATCCGATACTCCTCTAGCACCATATGATGCTCCTATCCTAAAAGATGCAACCGAGATCCGGGTGGACAATTGTGTCAGGAGCAGCTAGAAAGGGCGATTTGGGGATGGTCTGCACATAGCCAAATTGTCACATGCATCACTCAAGAAGATATCCGACCATAATGTTACTCCCACATGCCATCTACCCCGAGTATAATGAGACGGGGTTGAAGGGGACCATCTCCGTGTGATCCTCGTTAGGCATCCAGTTGATGTCATCATGAACAGCCCAATCAAGATACACCCGGAACGACGACACAACATTATTCCTTCTTTGCAAGAAATACATGGCAGCTTGAGGTAACTTTTCACGATACTCCTAATCAATGGAGAAACACTGAATGCGGTAGAAGTGAAAAATGATTCATCCCTGAAATACAAATAAGAGCTATGTAAGAAAAAAATAGTAGGAGCATCTTGCCTCATTGCTGCATGTAGCTATGCAGCCTGCGTATCAAAAGCAGCCTGCGTATTAGGAGCAGCTTGTTCTTGAACATGTTCCTCCTCGGATTCCTGCTCATTATCCCCATGATATCGAGACGATGAAGCATGAGCCAAGCAACTCCTCGGAGCAGAAGTGGGTGCTCCTTGTGCCCTTCTAGACTGCTCATCTCTCTCACGCCGAGCGGATGCTGTCTGGCTTGGCCTGCCAAGTCTCAATCTAGGGTTCTCATCCATTTTCCTGAAAAAAACATTATTTAAAGGGAAGTAATGGAACAAATATGAAAAAAACATTCAGGAAACATTTTGGATTGGCATATTCGAAAATTACTTATAGGGGTTTTCAGATATGCACATCTGAACATCCCTGCGCACAACCATGGATGAACATAAAATGACCCAAACAACCATATTTTCTATATTAAACATCTATCTAATGATTTTAAATAATAATAAACTACCTATTACATACATGCAATGTACAACAAATCATTAGAAGAAACTTACTCAAATTCGAAACTTTTGAAAACTTGTTAAAATGAGGAAAAACACTTGCTTCGATAACACTTACTTCTTCAAAGTCTCGAAAACACTTGCTTCGACAACTTGATCAAAGTGGAAATATGAAGGATTTTGGTGTTTGTGTGAAAAGAAATAGTCCGCGCCATATATATATATATATATATATATATATATATATATATATATATATATATATATATATATATATATATATATATATATATATATATATATATATATATATATATATATATATATATATATATGGGGTTGATTCGGAGATGTACATGCGAAACCTCCTTATCTCGACAAAAGGTTATTTTAGAGATTTATATCTGAAAACCCCTCTAAATATATGTGATGTGGTGGGTTTAGATATACATATTTGAATGCTAAGAGTATTTTGAAGTTTTTGCCAAAAACCTCTAAAAAGGCATAAGGATGTGTTAAGAAATTCTCATTTTCTCATCTCTATGGGAAGACCAAACATAAATGATTTAAAAAGAACCATTTTTTAAATCGGTTAACCAACCAATTTAATCAATTGTTTTTAGATCAAAGTACACAACTACACAAGGTTCTTTGGAAGATATACAGGGAAGGAAACCAACTTAGGTGCTACTAGGGTATATATCAAAGTTCCAATTATTAATTAAATTATCATAGTTGTCCCTATTGTAGTAAAATCTTAGATGAATTAATATTTAATGTAGGCAAATTGTGAATACTAAAAAGTCTTATGTAATAACTAGATTTATGGGAGATCAATGGAACTCTGATGAGATAACAAGATTCATAGAGATTGGTTGATCAATGGAAGTCTTATGAGATGACAAGATTCATAAGCAAGTGTCATGAGATAACAAGATTCATGTGAGCCTCTTATGCGATAAAGCAATACATAAGAGGCACCTTACTAAATGGTTAAGTAGGGAGAACATAGATAAGTTAATTCCAATGAAGAAAAAAATCATGTATACTAACAGATTGATTGTGATTTGAAGAAGGAGAGATATGCCAAAAAAATGGTTCAAGTTCTACGCTTAGTTGTATGGATTTAAGTCATACGAGTCATTTGGGATACTAGAACTCCCAATTATATGCTCAATTGTAAAAGGCCTATGAGTCATAAGGAGTAATATGGTTACCATATCACCTTCCTAGTTTACCATATTGGTTGAATATCAAAAGATAAACATGTTATTTTGATAGTTAAGACAAGTTGTACGTTGACCCGAGTGGTTGGAACTCACTTAGTATCTTATCCCATGTTATTTCTATTTTTTTCAAATAAAAGGTATCCAAGACAGGGCACGGATGAAGTATCAACTTTGGAGATTTAGTTATGCTTATGTGGTGCCAAACAACACTTGTAGAAGCATTGAAAGAATCTTTGACATAGTTGAGGTGAGGTATCTTGTTTATCTTCCTCTTGTCCGCTTCTCTCTTTGTCTTGAATAATTTTCTCTTCTGTTGATGGAGGAGTGTCCTCTTTAGGAATGTCATCGTTGACCAAGTTTTTCATTATTGCACCTGAAATATCAGAGGAATTAATTTTCCCCGTCTTTTTGGGGGTGTGGACTGATCGCGACTTTGCGTGTCTATTAGTCGGGAGACTGCAAGTGCACAGCCGTGTCGTGTAGTTTTAAAAGATATCGAATTCACAGGGACTATAAATCGATCTACCGTTATCTAAAGTTACTATGTAAAGCTAAGGCTAATGATATTTGAATTGTTTATAAGGGGGAACTAAAATCTTAAATCTAGATAAAATATAAATGCGCGGATATCGGTATGTAACTCGTCTAATTTAGGTGATCCGAAGTTTCATTGGCTAGGTTCTTTCTTATCAAATCAAAAATCTTTATTAAATATGTCATTTAAAAGTCCCCCTCTCAAACTCTTGCTCTATTGATTAAGACTACGATCCTAACTTATAATGTACGCTCTCGTTGTCCCACCAGATTTTGAAACGCTTTTTGAAAACATCAGAATTAATAAAATGCCTTTTTCATGTAAATATTATTTAATTAAGGGTTAATGAACTTTTTGGTCCCTCTAAATATTGCAGATTTCATTTTTAATCCCTCCAAAATTTTCCTTTAAGAAATCGTCCCTTCAAAATTTTTCGTCTAGACTATTGGTCCCTAACGTCAAATTTGCTAGAGATTAGCTACGACTTTAGCCACCGATTAGCTACGAAATTTGACGTTAGGGACCAATAGTTCGGAAGAAAAATTTTGAAGAGACGATTTCTTGAAGGAAAATTTTGGAGGGACTAAAAACGAAATTTGAAATATTTAAAGGGACGAAAAAGTTTATTAACCCTTTAATTAAAAACCCTCGTCTCAAACTCTCGCTTTGTTGACTTAAATTATGCTAATATCCCCTTACGTACGTTCTCGCTGTCCCGCTGAGTTTAAAAACACTTTTTAAAAATAAATAATATCTAATTAGTTTTAATACGCTCTCGCTGTCCTTAAAACTAATGTCATATGTCTACTATCCGGTTAAATATCTCAAACTCTCGCTCTGTTGATTTTAACCTTAATCAGTTCTAAAATCTCAAACTTCCGCTCCGTTGATTTTATAACTTTAATAAATACAATTAGACACAAAAACCAGAAACAGGTGATTTTTAATAAAACATATTTAGGCCAACTTATTTCGGATCTTTTCGGTTAGATTACTTTACATATCGACATCTGATTAAATTAGCCAGACATACTTATTAAATTAAACATGCATAAACAATCGTAATTAATATATTTAGACATATTCAATAATTTATAAGCAAGGAATATAAAACTATAAATTAAATAAACAATAAAAAATAATAACCTGAAAGTATAAACTTGAATTAGTTATTGAATCTTGAAATAGAGAACATTCCACCCCGAGCCGGTTGGATCTGTTCTTAGAATTCTTCGATCAAATAATAAAAACAAAGAATTAAAATACTATGATCTAACGTAAGGTTAGATCCAGTTAAAAGTTCACAACAATTTCCGGTGTAGAAATTGTTGTGAGAAAAGATGAAAGGAATAGAAAACAATTGCTGGAAATAAAATGCTGGAATAAAAATGCTGAAAAAACTATGGTTGGGACAAAAGATAGTCCAACCCCTTTTACGTGAATATCCGGTTCTTTATATAGTGCTTCCTCCTAACTTCCATTTCCTTGAATCGTTGCCTTAATTTTCCTGAAATATAACCCTCTTTGACTTAGAGCGTGGCATGAAAATAGGAGAATTGAAGAAGTCATCGAGACGTGCGTCTCAATTTCATGATTCTTGAAGTGGGGTGGAATAGGTCTGGTGGTGGGCCTCAACGTGTGGTGATACAGGCGTCTCAATCCAAGGCCCAAAAATGCATGTCGTTCATCAATTTTGGTGTGTCGTCCGTCACGACAAAGTGGTGCCGGTCGTCAAGGAACATATAAATGTGACGTTCGTCACAATATGTTCATATATATATATATATATATATATATATATATATATATATATATATATATATAGTTATATATATTTATATATATATAATTTTCTTCATTTTTTTCCTTTTTTTGTTTTAAGCTCGATTCTTCTTCATTTTTGCGACTTTCTTCATACATGCCTTATAAATAGTAAAAACCTGAAAACATAGAAAATACCGGCATAATACGAATAAAGAGTATCTTAATTAAAATAAAATGAGGACATAATTCATGTAAATCAAACCGAATATGCGATACATTTTCGTGTTATCATGGACTCATCAAAAGCTACATGAAAATACTCTTCAATAGATGAAGTTCTATGATTGTATAATCTAGGAGTGTTCGCGGTGCGGTTTGGGCGGTTTTTACGTAAAAAATCATCCTAACCGCAAGAGAAAAAAGTGTGTGGTTCAGTTTGGTTCGGTTGACTTTTAGAAATAAAACCAAACTAAATCAAACCAAAGCGGTTTGGATTTGTTCAGTTTTTTTACAAAAATTTATTAAGACATACATACATATATAGATGACAACATAACGTTGTATTTAGTCATTTATGCATTATCAAATAACAACGGAATTCATCATATTTGGATAACAATTTTCCATTTAATATATAAAAATAATGTTAGATAAAAGTGAAATAAAAAACATAAAATAGTCATAAAACAATGTCAAAAACATTATAATGAAATAGAAAAAAAGAGGAGATGAAAGATTATAGAAGATGAAAAAGAAAGAGCAGAAGAGATGAGAGATTAGATAAAAAGAGGATCATTAAACCTGTAATTGGAAGAGAGAATAGTAGAATAAAAATAATAAGTTGAAAAAGAAAGAATTTAAGAGATGAAATACTAGAAAGGAACATGTGATATGTACTTGGAAAAGAAGATGAAAATAAGACACAATACCGAGAGATTTGAGAAGACTTAAACTGAAACCATAAGTGTGAGGAAGAGAAAATCATTCGTAATCGTAAGGCTAAGGCATAATAGGTTTGAGTTTGGGTTGGATATATGTTATTGAAGTTTGGGAATTGTAACACAATGCGGTTTACTTTGGTTTGTAAAATACAAACTGCAAAGCGAACCAAACCGCGCGGTTTGTTAAAAAATAGTTCAAACACATCCAAACCAAGTGCGCTTTTTTGCGGTTTAAGTTTGGTTTGGTTCGCTTTTGCGGTTTTCTATTGGGCCGGTTTGGTTTTGAACATCCATAGTAAAATCTATGTTATTTACTCAAAGATGAGTACCCTAAAAATATACCTTCATCATACTTTGCATCAAATTTACCTAGATTGTCCTTTCTGTTATTTAAAATAAAAATTTGCAGTCGAAAATCCAAAAATAAGAAATATTAGGTTTCATGCCTTTGAGTAAATTTTTAAATTGTAAAGATTTTGGACAAGCTTAGAAAACTTAACAAAAGCATTAAAGGTTTCTTTCTTATGAGACAAAAAGAGCGTCCAAGTAAATTTAGAAAAGTTGCCAAAATTACAAACCCGTAATAGTTACCGCAAAAGTTTATTGTCCTTGAAGGGCCAAACAATTCTAGATGGAAAAGCTTGAGAGATTTTGAAGTTTAAACCATGTTTTTTTATTTAAAAGACACTCTCATTTTCTTTCCCATTTGGCAAGCATCACAAAGTTTATCTTTAGAAAACTTAATTTTGGTAGACCAATTACTAGATTTTTGGATGCTATCTTATTTATTAAGTCAAAATATATATGTCTTAAACATCTATTCCATAACCGAGAATCTTCATTCTTAGTGACTAAACATTTAGCACCATACACTGACTCATCATCCAAGTCAAGCAAATTGATGTTATCAACCCTAGAACCCTCAACCACAACACTTTTACTTGCCTTATGTTCAATTAAGAAACTCAAGGTATTTAAAACAATAGAATACCCCTTGAAATCAACTTTATTTAAGGAGATATTTCCTTAAAAGCGCCTAATGTGACTGCATACATTTCCCTAAAAGCTTTCAACAATTATATGCATGAAGGTTTAAATTAAGGATCAGAATCATATACCTCTGAGTCTTTAATTTTCTTGTGCTCCATTAAGCACATATTTGTACATTCATCATCTGAGCTATAACTGGAAGATGAAGAGGAACTCTCATCTTATTCTACTCAATCAATATATGCCCTACGACCTTTGGCTCGATTGCCCTTTATCTTGTAGTTGTATTTATACTTCTTCTTATTGCGCTTGTTGAGACTCGAACAAATTGTAAGATAAGGACTCGACTTTCTGCATCCAAATTATGTGACATCTTCTAACTTTCAATTTGTTTTCTTTCTTGTACGGACGTGACTTCTTAAAATTGATCAAAATTTTGTGTGAATGTCTGAGCTTATGCTCTTTATTTATTAACTGTAGCGCTTGACAAATAATCTTATCTCTTCTTCTTTGGAAGATTATTCATTAGAAATATCACTAACATCCTTTACTTTCTTTGCCTTTGAAGATGAAACTTTCAAGGAAATATCTTGTTCACCTTCTTTGACCTTCTGTTTCTTTTTTCGATCCTACTTCGCTTGCAGCGTGCCATTTCAGTTGATTCTCATGTTTAGTCAACTTTCCAAACAATTTTGTGATATCCAAGTTGTTAAGATCATTTGATTCTTTGATGGTTCTAACCTTTGGTTGCCAATCCCTTCACATAGACCTTACAATTTAGTTAGCACAATCTTTGTTAGGAAAGGAATTTCCTAAGTTATTTAACTTATAGATTAAATAGAGAAAATGAGTATGCATGGATTCCACGGTTTCACCTAGTTTCGTATGAAAAAGTTCATACTCTGTCAATTTATTGATCCTCAAATCCTTAACACTTTTAGTTCCCTCATAAAGGACTTGTAGAGCGTTCCATATTTTTTGTTCACTATTATTGATGTGGCATGAAGTAATGTACTTTAGCTCTTAACGCGTAGATAAGTATATTTCTTACCTTCAAATCAAATGATGCCTTTTTTAGTTTCGTCATCTGATCAATCTTTTAGGAGTTTAACAGAATCATTAGAATATAGTTCAATGCTTTTCAAATAAGTGTTTTTCATAAAATCATGTTTTTGCATGCCAAATTCAAATTGTTAACTTTGAGTTTGAGCAATATGCTTTAGGTAAATTAGTTGAATTTTGGGATTAACAACCATATTTAAGATTCGCTCAAATCATGATATTATTAAAATCTCAAATAATCTTTGAGATTGCAAAAAATTAAGATTGTAGGTGTGTGATTCAAATCACACATCATATGATTCAAATCAAACCAAACAAAGGTTTACAGGAAAAATTTTATGCTGGCATGATTTGAATCGCATTGTTTATGATTCAATTCACATTGTTCTGTAATTTGAATCATACTCTTCTTGACTCGGATCATGAACTAATGAAAATACCAAGATTTGCCTCTTCCTTGCTTTATGATAACCACACTGTATATGACTCGAATCATGACTTCAGGCTTGTCTCGAATCAAATTGTTCATTACTCAAATCATGGCTAAAATGATTTTCTCATAAGTGTAAATCTTGTTCCAAATTACTTTGCCACTTGACTCAAATAATACATATGCTTATGATTTTAATCACACATCATTTTTTTAATCATTTTTATGCATAATCTCAAGCACTTATATGAATAATTTTCCTTTCTCCCTCACAATTAATGAATCATTATTAAGAGTGATTATTGTGATGATAATTGCATCTTTGAAAGTCTTAATAAGAACTTGGAAACTCACTTTTAAAAAACACCTTTTCACATCTATCTTTTGCATTTGAATTCATCTTCAATATCTAACAAGATTAGCATCTTTTGCTTCTCAAGTTTTAAGAAATGTGATATCTAGTGTAGAGGAGATTCATTCTTTGTTGATGTTTATGAAGTTCTTGAGTTGCAGGTCAAAATTGAGATTATGTGGTGGTGCTGGAGTTTGACAATCCAACAAGAAAAATAAGGAGTCTTTTCTAGAGGTTACTTCGGTAGATATATGTGGAATCCTACAGTCAAAGCCGGAGTTTCTATGTTCTTCAGAGAGATCAATATTCAAAGGAGCGGTAGGACCGAGGAAATGTTGTTGGAGAACAAAGGCTTGACAGAATTATTGATTCTGGAAGATTTAAGTCGAGATCAGGTGGATCTTGCAAGATTGGTGAAGCAGATTCCGTATGTAACAATAAAGGATCAATATAAGATGAGTAGATATTTTCAAGAGTATCCTGTATCAAGTGGTTGTATAATTTTTGTAAACAATTGTCATATTATTTTATAGTAGAAGAACAAAATTTCAACGAGAAACCATTGAATAGTGGATTAAGCTCCTGCGAGGACGATAAAGTTGCACCACTATATATTCGATGTACTCTTCTTCTTCCCACCGTCTTTAATTTTCTACATAGCTTTGCATGCTTAGGTTTGTATCACTTTCGTAGAATATCATGCTGTTAGGATTTATCTACTTATAGTGATTTCGTGATTACAGTTTAGGTCTGTGATAGATCTATTCATTTAAATATTCTCTCTCACGGTTATTGTTGTATGAACTCTTGATATAAGATTGATCATTCGATTAATCAAATTCAATTTGAGATGTGTGTGAAAATTGAATTATGATAATCGCTGAATTGATTGTTTAAGCAACTTCATCTTTCTCAATTGTTGTGATTACATATTATCTGAGTTAATTGTAATATCAATTAAATCAAATGCTTTAATAAATGGCCGCTATCTTTTACTTCAGTTATTTATCGTCTCCCAAGAGATCAACAATTGACCTAAGAGCGTGTAACTTGCACATCTGTTTGTAAACCTCTGATTTTGTAAAATAAAATGTTTTTGAAAATGGTTTTTGGGAAATGGTTTATTCACCCCCAAGATCTAAACTGTTTCAATCCCCATATCGGTCACCGACTCTTATTTTATCCAATTTAATAGAAAGGCTAAAAGAACAGAAAAAGACCTTTTAAAAAGATTTTGAGTTCGGGGGGTAAATTATACAAAGGGAAGGTGTAAGGCACCCTTTGCATCCATGTTTTTCCATGGGCTCTTAATTGCTTAGCTCACTTATAAAAACGTTTGAATTGTTTGAAAAGCGGAGTGTGAATAGTAAAAACTTTGAAGAAGAACTTTAGCTTGTAAATAAGCATAGTCTTTTTGAATTTGATTTGGGAAAAGAGTGGGAAAAAATATTTTTAAATTTAGAGCAAGCAATAAGTAGCAACTACCCTAAGTTTGAAAGATCGTTCTTTTAGCTTTTCGGGCGAAAGGGTCTATTCGTACCATGAGAAGGCAGGAAATCTTTCAATTGGATGTTTAAGGGTCATCGAGAATAATCGTTCGCCACAAGACTGTCCCATGCCATAAAGAGGGCAGGTAGTCTAAGGGAAGGATAAAATAGTCATTAATCTTTTTAGGCATCATGCGAGGATACCTTTGCAATTGGGACAATCATCTTTTACCGAGGCAACTTCGAGGGACTAGATGATTTTCAATCTCTTTAGGCAACCTTGCTTTAGGTATCCTCGGAATCGAGGGACATGACTATTTAGTATACTTAGAGGCAACAAGGCAACAATATAAGGCAACAGGCAACAAGAAGGGTTACCCTAAAGGTGTGTGGGTGCACAATCATGTGGTTAACTTCGATGACATTTATCTTGTAAATTAGTGATCTATGTTCAATTCATGGTTGCACTCCCTAAATTACTAACCATGGCAGAAAAGAATAAACAGTTTAATATTCCTACGCTATTACAATAAACACCTGTTGATGCGGGAAACTTAAAGGCAGAAAAAATAAACCTAACTACTATTACAATAAAACGCATGAAGGGTAACAGAAAAAGAAAGAAAGGTAGAAAACTTTTTGCGTACATGGCTTTGGGGCAATTAAAATAGAAATAATTAAATAGATGATAAACATAATAAAAGGCAGAAGGCGAAATTTAAAAGGCAAAATTTTAAAAGGCAAAAATATTAAACAGAAGCATTCGACAGTCACAGAATATGAGATGAGAAGAGAATTTGCGCGTAAAAATGAATTTAGAAAAATCGGGGTAAAAAGCCTTACGGCTAAAAACCTAAGGGTAAAATCCTAGTTGACGGACAACACCTACTAAGATTTCTAGGGTCATCTATGGTTTTTGAAATTGAAAGCTAAACCTGATTGAAACCTAAAATTAACTTAAAATTGTTAAACCTAAAATTAACTAATTAATTTTAAATAATTAAATTACTAACTTTAAAACTAAATTAAATTATTAGGCTAAAAATTAAATTATTATTCTAAGAAACTAAATTAAATTATTGTTCTAAAAAAATTAAATTAAATTATTAGTCTAAAAACTAAATTAAATTATTAGTCTAAAAACTAAATTAAATTATTTTAATTATTCTAATTCTAAAATAAAAAAAGGTTTAATTAAAAATAAAATAAATAAGAAAGAAACAATCATAGTAAAATAAAAAGGAAAACCTGGACGTTGGGATCAGGTGTAGGTGAGTCTTGAGGGTTCATGGTGGGCTTGCGGATTTGTGAGCGTTGGATCATAATAATAGGGAGATCTGAAGGCTGGCATTGGAGGGTGTACCGTGAGTATGCGGAGGGCTGCAACGTCCGATTGGTGTAGAAATATGAGCAACCAAAACAGCGAAAATAATAGCAGGACTCTGGGTTCGAACCCAGGTCCTTTGGGTGACAACTCCCTCCATTTAGCTAATTGCGCTGCGCTTTAAACTTGTAATGGAAGCTACAAACAAACAGTAAATTTTAAAGACAATAATTATGGGGGAATTCAAATGAAAGGTCAAGGTGGGACCCCCTGCAGTTGCGCGTGACCAATGAAGAGAGGAGAGAGGGCGCTGAATAGTTGACTAGCCTGTGAAATCGTGCCAACGCATGGTCAAGAAATCAAAGTTACTATTCATTATCTCCTTCCTTGTTTCCTGCGAATTCATCCATAGAATTTGCTGCGGATTTTGTTATGGAAAATCCTTTGAAAAATAAAACCTGCAAAAACAACATGAACGAAGACGAACATAACCCAGATCCACGTAAAATCGTCCCCTGAGTTCATTGGTGACGTCCGTTTTTACTGAAAAGCCCTATAAAACACGATACGAACAGTTGGAAGCTTGGAACTTCAATAATGGTGATTGCAAATCCTTGAGTTAAAACTTCCATGTAGAACGTTAAGCATGCTCCAATGATGCACATGAATGGATCTGGAACGTTAGTAACGGTTAATAACACGTAGAACCATGGATTCAAGACTTACCTTACTTACCAAACAAAAATAGGCGCAACACTGGTTCTGGGGCTCTTTTTGAACCGAGTAAGGGATTGATTTGAATCATGGGAACCTTAAGAACGTGAATAGACGATATGCATGGATCGAAATTCACTGAAACCACGATACCACTTATGCCCTAGTTTACGTGAGTTTTTTGAAAGATTAGCTAGGGTTTTGGGGCTGCCTCTCTTGTGGTTTTTCGTCCTCCCCTATTCTAGATGTCTTCACATATATATAATGGTTGGAATTAGGTTAGAAAACTTGGAGATAAACCATTTGATTGATTGCAAAAGATTTGATATAAAAATTTGTATTCAATCTTTCTATATTTAATTCAATCCTATTTCTTGCATATTTCACATAATTTTTTGTCATTAGATGAGATTTAATCTGATTATATGAGAAAATATTTTATAGCATCTTTCATTTATTCAAAATATGATTTTATTTGATTTATTTTGAATTTAAATAAATAAACTCAAAAGTAAATGAAATAATATCATAAAATAAATAATTTTTGGTTTATGGGCCCCCCATATGCTTAATATTTCGTGGGAATTGTAATATCAAAGGCCCATTACTCAAAAGTATGTATTTTGCCAATTAAGGTTTCACACTTTCCTTGAAAATCGACCAACTTGTACCAAGCATATCTCTCCTATTTTTTATGGTATGGAAGTGTTCTAGGACTTTTTAGAAAGCTTAAAGAGTCCTCTACAAGCTCCTTTTGGTTTCATCTCAATTGAGTCTACCATGTTCATGTACCATTCTCTGAGAAAAAATGACTTTTTGTTGACTTTCAAAAGGACCTATAATGTTTTGGCTCATATCTCTCAAATGAAGCATTTTTGGACTTGGCTGTGAGAGACAAAGTTGTAGGGAATTCAATTTCCTTCAAATTGAGCTTTGGATGGAAAAATTCGGATGTTCCTTGTGAAAGTTATGGCTGGTCAAAGTTGGGTTGACTTTCTCCTTAAAAACCCTAATTTAGAAACTTTTGAATTTGTTGAATTCTGATCTTTTCTTGATGAACCATGATCAATCCTTGATAATATGGTGAATTATACTTCAAAATAATGTTGTTGACCAAAAATCAGAAGTTTTGACTGTGGTTTGACCATAGTTTGACTTTTAGGTCAACTAGTCGATTATTGATCGTTTGGGCCACTGGGTGAGCAATCTTTTGAATCAGAGCTTGAAAATTTGCATGAGGATCCTTTGAGGCATATGAGAGACCAAGGGTTCCATTTGAGGTCTTAGAACTTGATTTTACTTTGAAAAGATCAAAGCCCTAGTTTGAGGGTTGTTGTTTAGGAGAGTGTACAGTCAGTCAAGTCTTGAACTTCTGATATTCAAATGAGCTTGAGTATAAAACATGGTGGGCAAATTTTGGGGTATGACAGCTGCCCCTGTTCAATCGTCTTATATCTGAAGATGTAGATTGGCATGTGTGCCTGTCGGAATATGAAGGTAGAAGAGGATTGAACACTAGAATACCCAGGAATTTTCCCTAGCTGAAGTAGGGACTTTTGTTGGAGATGGGCTTGAAGATGCCATCCAGGTGTTTGGAAAAGATGTATGATTGAGATGGGCTTAATGATGCCATCCAGCTTGATAGACTTGAGAGTCAGAATACGTCGTACGTTAGACCGTATCTGAAGGATATACTTAGGATGAGTTGTACGTTAGACTAGAGGATGGGTCATGCGTTATACCGGATCCAATTTGCATTGGTAGATGTCTGGAAAGCCGTGCGTTAGGCTGAAGGATGAGTCGTGTGTTAGACTGAATCCAATTTGCATTGGTAGATGTCTGGAAAGTCGTTCGTTAGGCTGAAGGATGATTCGTGCGTTAGACTGAATCCAATTTGCACCGGTAGATGTCTGGAAAGCCGTGCGTTAGGCTGAAGGACGAGTCGTGCGTTAGACTGAATCCAATTTGCATCGGTAGATGTCTGGAAAGCCGTGCGTTAGGCTGAAGGATGGGTCGTGCGTTAGAACAAGTCCTCTGTGTTGATAGTTGTCAGAATACACCGTACGTCAAGTTGTATCCTAGGATGATTCATACGTTAGACTGGATCCTTTGTATTGAGAAGTATTTGTTGGAGATTGATCGTGTCAACACCGTTCGTAGTAACTAAATTAGATCTAAGTCTTTTGATTATCTTTGAACTATTCATGGAGAATACCCGAAACTAAGTATCAGAACTAAATCATTGTCTTGATTATCTCTGAACTATCTTCGGAGAATACCCAGAAATAATTGTCAAAATTAAATCTCTGTCTTGATTATCTCTGAACCATCTTTGGAAGATATCCAAAATTAAGTGTCAGAACTAAATCTTTGTCTTGATTATCTCTGAAATATCTTTGGAAGATATCCAAAATTAAGTATCAGAACTAAATCTCTGTCTTGATTATCTCTGAACTATCTTTGGAAGATATCCAAAATTAAGTATCAGAATTAAATCTTGGTTTTGATCATTTCCGAACTATCTCTGGAGAATACCCGGAACTAAGTATCAGAATTAAATCTTGGTCTTGATTATCTCTGAACTATCTTTGGAAGATATCCAAAATTAAGTATCAGAACTAAATCTCCATCTAGAATGAGCGTCAGAATTAAATCGTTGACTTGATTATCTCTGCACTATATCTAGAAGATAATGTTCATTTGATTGTAGAAGTAGACTGCAAAAAGAAACATTAGTTTTATGCAATGTTGTGATGCATGTATTGTAATTTTTGAAATGAATGAGAGTGGTATGCATATGCCATGAGGCGTATGTATGTTATGTATGAATTTACTATGATATATGATGTATGAACATGGTTTATGCCAGTTGGAATATCTTGATTGAGAAAATACATCTCCAGGTCATTGTGACTCTGATGCCTGATCTTGTTTTGAAGATACACAGTTGGGGATTTATGATTTATGCTTGGGGATGAGAGCCATTTGTATGAATGATCCTTGATGCACCTTGACTTGGGATAAGAGAGATGAATAACCCTGTTTGGAGACAAGAAAAGTATCGGAGAACCAGCAGTGTTAAAGACGTGAACTCTGTTGAGGAACTAAGTCTCTGTTGGATGAGGACATTTGAAGATATCTTCTTGATGATTACTCTGTGGGGATATGATCCTGTGTAACCGGCTTTCTGGGAAGGCATGAATGCTTTGAATATTGGCCCAAGTGATTTATAGCTCTTGCTGTTCCAGGACTTATATTGATTAGGACACACCACTAAGTATTGATCAAGATGCCAAACTGGACTTGCATAGATTCGTCCCTGCTAGTAGGGACTTTGGAAAGATTCGCCTCGCGAGGACTTGACGAGATGTGCACTATGGGCGACATACCCCTAGTAATCATAGGCCTAGGACAATGTCCCATGTTAATTGGGAAGTAGCTTCAGATCTACCTGGATGCATGCCCCTGATTGTTTTGGCATCCTTGAGAGATTCTCGGAATCTTGACTTGATTGCCCCAGATTGATCGAGAAATAGTTTGAAACCCAATTGGGATGTATGCCTTTGACTGTTTAGCATTTCAGAGATTCTTGGAATCTTGACTTGATTGCCCCAGATTGATTGGGCAAAACGTGCCATGCCCCTTGTATACGTAGGAAACATTGCTTCTTGGAGTAATCTTTGTTGGTCGGGATAACTTTGAGTCATTAGTCATACCCTGTGCAAATTCTTTCTGTTGCTAACATTTGAAATTATGTAGCAGAATATGTTTAATAATGAATTCATGAGATGCAATGCATACGTCTGTCCTGAGTTTTTGAAAAACATTAAAACAGGAGATGTAAAAGCGTGATATTTGTAAAAACGTGATGTTTGTAAAACGAAATACCAACTTGGCATTTTTAGTAAAATTTAAGGAGTCAGGATATCTTTTGGTGACAGTATGCTTTCGAACTAACCATGCTTCAGTTAGGACTTTCAAGGGTTGTAACGTGGCTTGGTTCACGGTTTAAGAAACAAAAGATAAAGGCTCAAAATTTTATTTATACCCATCCCAATCTTCGTGATGTTCTTCGATCCTATGCTCAGTTAATTCTACGTTTAAGCCTTAGCAAAGCTTGAAGTCGTAACATTGACATTTTGACGATGGTTTCAGCACAGTAGTTTATTTGGACAAGCAGCCATCCTTCTTGTAATATCTTCTTCTTTTTTTCTTTTGTCGAGGATTTACAGCGACCTCTTTTTGACATTGATTTTGTTATCCCTAACTTTTGCCTGAACTGTTTATTTTGAGGTTACAGTCAGCAGGATGTTTCGATTTTTGATAAGTCTCCTTCATAGGTTTTGACTTAACAACTTTTCCTTTTTGGTGGATATCGACTGCATGGCTGACTGGTTGCGGGAACCCATCATTATTTGTATAAACAACAGCTGGTATAATTGAGTTAACTGAGTAACTACCCTGCCCCGGGTTATGATCAAAGGTTTCAAATTGTTCAAGAAAGAAAAATTCTACTCCTTAGGCTCAAAGAGGTTAACGAGGGATTAACATCCTTATATCTCCGCTGTTTAGGAATTGAAACAATGTCTGTACATCGTCAGCATAGTCCATTCACAAGCATACTATATGAGGTTGCGGTATCGTTTTCGTCATCCTCCCTCAAGAGGCTTACAACTTAGCAGGAGTTGAATATCACAAAACATATGCAAAGTAAAGACATAATTTAAAATGAGTGATAGCGAAATAATTTATTCAAGACAAACATATGTAATGCACTGATGATGATTATTAAAACAGATAATGTCTATCATGAGTCAAACGTTTAAACAAACAAAAAAGAAACTTGCAAATGAAAGTAGATCTAATGATCCAAAAGTTTGTCCGTCTAGACGTCAGTCAGTCTTGTGATGACTAGGCATAGGAGCAGTGATCATCCCAGGAGTTTTCAGGAGGGTTGAATTTGATTTCCCCGTCATCGATCAGATCTCGATTCTTATTCGTCAATGTTCAGCAATTGTTAGTGTCATGTCCAGGACTGTTGAAATGGTATGCGCATCTCACATTGGGTTGATAGCCAGTAGCGGAGGTGCTAGTATTCTTAGGAGTGTCCCTCAGAGTACTCAATTCGATCTTCAACAGATGTTGTAATGCTCGAGCCAGCGACATATTGATCTTGGTGATTTGACGCTTAGGTACGTTTAGCTTTCTTCTTTCTTGTAGAACTGCTTCAACAGATAGGTTGCGCTCATTATGAACTTTCTGGTTGTACATAGCATTAGCCATATGAGGCTTCTCAGGTGAGTTGAAGTCAATGATCTTGTCGTCAATTAACTCTTGAATCTCGTGCTCCAATGGTCAACAATCTTCGGTATCATGGCTAGTAATGTTCGAATGATAAGCACATCTTGCATTCTATTTGTACCTAGGAGCAGGATTGGCAGAAACTGAATACGGAGGCAATAGAGTTATCAAGCTCCGATTGAGCAATTGTTGCAGAACTTGAGACAGCGGCATGTGCCATGGAATAAACTTTGCTGCGTATGCTGATCCTTTTTCTTCTGGGTTAACAAGGTTTTTCAACTCGTCTTGTCCCTTGTCTAAGTTCAGAATCTAAACTTGGAACCGGATATTCTGAGCCTGAAGATTTTTGACTGATTACTCGAGATCCATTTGCGTTGAAATAAACAGCGAGAGAAGATGAGAGACCTATTATGGAAACCTGTTATGCGATGTAATGAATGCAAATGCAATGTTTTCAAGGATCTTTAGGAATTTAGTTAGCAATGTTAAAAAATGATTGAGTCGCATATTTGTTTGAAGAACTCTGATTCTTGGATGCTCTTCTATGGGAATCAAGCTCACCATGTCCAGTGGGTCATAGCCTCTGATTCGGGATACCTCTGAATTTGACCGCATATGGCTAGAGGAAAATAAATCCTCCTGCCCCTTGATAGGTGCTGAGCCTTTGAATTGGAAGGTATGTGGCTAGAGGAAAATAAATCCTCTTGCCCCTTGATTAGGAATTCAGTCCTTGATAAGAGTACCTGAAATTGTGCGCCCTAAATCCCTAAGATCCTTGAAAGGGTTAGTTAAATCATGTTATGCTTATGATATCATGATGTCATGATGTTATGCGAATGCAATGCATCAGACAAAACATAAGGTAATAAGGACAAACAAGTCCTACGATGAAATCCTACAAAGAAACCAAAGGGTTAGTATCACACACAAGCAAGTCACACAAGTGTCCTTAGGTTTAGGGGCTTGCATGAAGTTCGCAGGTAAGTACCCTCCCCACTGAAGTTTAGTTGGTTCAACCTGTCCTAGAATAGTAACCGGGTTCTATGGTGCTCATATCCCTGATCTTTCTCGCGGGCATTGTCTTAACATGGCACTCGATCGGCCAGCCAAAAGCATCCCTAGAGTCCAATCTCAATGAGTGTAGCATCGAGTATCAACCGGCTTCAGTGAGGAATCCAAAGCTAGCTATCTCGCTATTTCCTATAGGCCAAAGTCAAGTTCAACTAGGGTTCTAAGGTGTTGAAAGTATTTGTGGGTAAATATTTTCGGTAATATATCGTATCCACAGGGATTGGTTAATATCACTGCCGTTCTATAGTTGTTTATTTTGAGTTAAGAAATTTGGTTTGGTTTGTTTTATACTAATAATAATATCAAAAGCAAATAATAAAATAAAAGCAAGTAAAGGACTTTGTGTTAACAATTAAAGAAAGATGTTGAGTCTTTAGGGTTCATCAACCTAATCCTATACAATTATCAATTAATTCTCAATAGAACAATCCTTTGAATCATTATCTTCACTTATCCTCAAATAAGATTCCATGTCTGCAAATCAAATTAGATAACTTTTACCGGTATGAGATTCGATCTCTCCAAATCACAATAACGATAATAGTAATTAAGAACGATAATTATGAAAACCCAATTACAATTCCATCTCTGCAAATTGCAATTGAATCAATATAGTAACCTAGGGCAAAAGTTAAATCCTTTCTTTCGATCAAAGATTCAACAATGATGTAAATTAAAAGCAAGGTTTCTTATTGATAATAAATTCAAACAATTGTTCACAGGAATTAATCAATGGTAATGTATATTCATAGGTTAACTACTACCTTAGACTCAACAAGAGGGATTTAGCTCTCCATAGACATGAAGAACATACAAGAATCAATGGAGGAATTCATCTTCATCAATAGAATGTCTTCAATTGGTAAAGAATCCACCTTCAATTGTTGTTCTCAGCTTCAGAATCAGATAGCTCTCCTAATTTCGCTCCCACAAAAGTATCCTTTACCACTTGGAAAACTAGGGCTTTAAAACAGAACTTTTGGGCTTTTAACGCCGAGGCCGCGGCGCGGCAACGGGCTGGCGCGGCGCGCCCCTCAAACAGAAGTATTTTCGCGGCGCGCCTAGGAACTCTCGCGGCGCGCCCTTTGTACTTTCCATCTTTTTCTTCAGCCTTTGAGACTTCCAGCTTTCTTTCCTCCTCATGTTCTTCTTAAGTTCTTATTCAGCTCAAAACCTGCAACAATAACACCCACAAGTGATTCGATTTGCTTTACGCACGAACTAAACTTATTCAGTTCAATTCTTAATAAAAACCTATGGATTCATCACATTTTTGCATTGGTTTAGAGAAGAAATCACTTATATTAACACATGAATTTACCATTAATTTACTCCTAACATAAGGGCGAATTAGTGCTTATGACACCACGCGCTAGCCAAATGTATCCTCGATCATATTCAAGGGCCATCAGGACAAACCAAAGCGTCGCACTAACGGTGGCCACCAGTTCAACCATAACGATAAATGTCGTACAACCTCCCTGGTCTCTTGCCACATACCTAAGGTACACTAGATTCAGGTGTAGGATCTTTCGCACAGCAGAATACCCAAAACAGCCTTTAAAGATAAAGCAAACAAGTCAAACAAATTTAAAGTGAATCTTACTTTAAGGTAACCCCTCTTTTTAATCGAAAGTATCCCCAGCAGAGTCGCCACTTCTGTAATACGGTGAATTGACTTTTATTTGAAATGTCGCGGTAAGCAAGAGTCGCCATCGACTTTTATTTTATCCAATTTAATAGAAAGGCTAAAAGAACAGAAAAAAAACCTTTTAAAAAGATTTTGAGTTCGGGGGTAAATTATACAAAGGGAAGGTGTAAGGCACCCTTTGCATCCATGGTTTTCCATGGGCTCTTAATTGCTTAGCTCACTTTTAAAAACATTTGAATTGTTTGAAAAGCGGAGTGTGAATAGTAAAAACTTTGAAGAAGAACTTTAGCTTGTAAATAAACGTAGTCTTTTTGAATTTGATTTGGGAAAAAAGATTTTTGAATTTAGAGCAAGCAATTAGTAGCAACTACCCAAAGTTTGAAAGATCGTTCTTTTAGCTTTTCGGGCGAAAGGGTCTATCTGTACCATGAGAGGGCAGGAAGTCTTTCAATTGGATGTTTAAGGGTCATCGAGAATAATCGTTCGCCACAAGACTGTACCATGCCATAAAGAGGGAAGGTAGGCTAAGGGAAGGATAAAATAGTCATTAATCTTTTTAGGCATCATGCGAGGATACCTTAGCAATTGGGACAATCATCTTTTACCGAGGCAACTTCGAGGGACTAGATGATTTTCAATCTCTTTAGGCAACCTTGCTTTAGGTATCCTCGGAATCGAGGGATATGACTATTTAGTATACTTAGAGGCAACAAGGCAACAATATAAGGCAACAGGCAACAAGAAGGATTACCCTAAAGGTGTGTGGGTGCACAATCATGTGGTTAACTTCGATGACATTTATCTTGTAAATTAGTGATCTATGTTCAATTCATGGTTGCACTCCCTAAATTACTAACCATGGCAGAAAAGAATAAACAGTTTAATATTCCTACGCTATTACAATAAACACCTGTTGATGCGGGAAACTTAAAGGCAGAAAAAATAAACCTAATTACTATTACAATAAAACCCTTGAAGGGTAATAGAAAAAGAAAGAAAGGTAGAAAACTTTTTGCGTACATGACTTTGGGGCAATTAAAATAGAATTAATTAAATAGATGATAAACATAATAAAAGGCAGAAGGCGAAATTTAAAAGGAAAAATTTTAAAAGGCAAAAATATTAAACAGAAGCATTCGACAATCACAGAATATGAGATGAGAAGAGAATTTGCGCGTAAAAATGAATTTAGAAAAATCGGGGTAAAAAGCCTTACGGCTAAAAACCTAAGGGTAAAATCCTAGTTGACGGACAACACCTACCAAGATTTCTAGGGTCATCTATGGTTTTTGAAATTGAAAGTTAAACCTGATTGAAACCTAAAATTAACTTAAAATTGTTAAACCTAAAATTAACTAATTAATTTTAAATAATTAAATTAAATTACTAACTTTAAAACTAAATTAAATTATTAGGCTAAAAACTAAATTATTATTCTAAGAAACTAAATTAAATTATTGTTCTAAAAAAACTAAATTAAATTATTAGTCTAAAAACTAAATTAAATTATTAGTCTAAAAACTAAATTAAATTATTTTAATTATTATAATTCTAAAATAAAAAAAGGTTTAATTAAAAATAAAATAAATAAGAAAGAAACAAACATAGTAAAATAAAAAAGAAAACCTGGACGTTGGGATCAGGTGTAGGTGAGTCTTGAGGGTTCATGGTGGGCTTGCGGATTTGTGAGCGTTGGATCATAATAAGAGGGAGATCTGAAGGCTGGCATTGGAGGGTGTACCGTGAGTATGCGGAGGGCTGCAGCGTCCGATTGGTGTAGAAATATGAGCAACCAAGACAGCGAATATAATAGCAGGACTCTGGGTTCGAACCCAGGTCCTTTGGGTAACTACTCCCTCCATTTAGCCAATTGCGCTGCGCTCTTAATTTGTTATGGAAGCTACAAACAAACAGTAAATTTTAAAGACAATAATTATGGTGGAATTCAAATGAAAGGTCAAGGTGGGCCCCCTGCAGTTGCGCGTGACCAATGAAGAGAGGAGAGAGGGCGCTGAATAGTTGACCAGCCTGTGAAATCGTGCCAACGCATGGTCAAGAAATCAAAGTTACTATTCATTATCTCCTTCCTTGTTTCCTGCGAATTCATCCATAGAATTTGCTGCGGATTTTGTTATGGAAAATCCTTTGAAAAATAAAACCTGCAAAAACAACATGAACGAAGACGAACATAACCCAGATCCACGTAAAATCGTCCCCTGAGTTCATTGGTGACGTCCGTTTTTACTGAAAAGCCCTATAAAACACGATACGAATAGTTGGAAGCTTGGAACTTCAATAATGGTGATCGCAAATCCTTGCGTTAAAACTTCCATGTAGAACGTTAAGTATGCTCCAATGATGCACATGAATGGATCTGGAACGTTAGTAACGGTTAATAACACGTAGAACCATGGATTCAAGACTTACCTTACTTACCAAACAAAAATAGGCGCAACACTGGTTCTGGGGCTCTTTTTGATTCGAGTAAGGGATTGATTTGAATCATGGGAACCTCAAGAACGTGAATAGACGATATGCAAGGATCGAAATTCACTGAAACCACGATATCACTTATGCCCTAGTTTACGTGAGTTTTTTGAAAGAGTAGCTAGGGTTTTGGGGCTGCCTCTCTTGTGGTTTTTCGTCCTCCCCTATTCTAGATGTCTTCACATATATATAATGGTTGGAATTAGGTTAGAAAACTTGGAGATAAACCATTTTATTGATTGCAAAAGATTTGATATAAAAATTTGTATTCAATCTTTCTATATTTAATTCAATCATATTTCTTGCATATTTCTCATAATTTTTGGTCAATAGATGAGATTTAATCTGATTATATGAGAAAATATTTTATAGCATCTTTCATTTATTCAAAATATGATTTTATTTGGTTTATTTTGAATTTAAATAAATAAACTCAAAAGTAATTGAAATAATATCATAAAATAAATAATTTTTGGTTTATGGGCCCCTCATATGCTTAATATTTCGTGGGAATTGTAATATCAAAGGCCCATTACTCAAAAGTATGTATTTTGCCAATTAAGGTTTCACACTTTCCTTGAAAATCGACCAACTTGTACCAAGCATATCTCTCTTATTTTTTATGGTATGGAAGTGTTCTAGGACTTTTTAGAAAGCTTAAAGAGTCCTCTACAAGCTCCTTTTGGTTTCATCTCAATTGAGTCTACCATGTTCATGTACCATTCTCTGAGAAAAAATGACTTTTTGTTGACTTTCAAAAGGACCTATAATGTTTTGGCTCATATCTCTCAAATGAAGCATTTTTGGACTTGGCTTGTGAGAGGCAAAGTTGTAGAGGATTCAATTTACTTCAAATTGAGCTTTGGATAGAAAATTTCTGATGTTCCATGTGAAAGTTATGGCTGGTCAAAGTTGGGTTGACTTTCTCCTTAAAAACCCTAATTTAGAAACTTTTGAATTTGTTGAATTCTGATCTTTTCTTGATGAACCATGATCAATCCTTGATCAAATAGTAAATTATACTTCAAAATAATGTTGTTGACCAAAAATCAGAAGTTTTGACTGTGGTTTGACCATAGTTTGACTTTTAGGTCAACCAGTCGATTATTGATCGTTTGGGCCACTGGGTGAGCAATCTTTTGAATCAGAGCTTGAAAACTGGCATGAGGATCCTTTGAGGCATATGAGAGACCAAGGGTTCCATTTGAGGTCTTAGAACTTGATTTTACTTTGAAAAGATCAAAGCCCTAGTTTGAGGGTTGTTGTTTAGGAGAGTGTACAGTCAGTCAAGTCTTGAACTTCTGATACTCAAATGAGCTTGAGTATAAAACGTGGTGGGCAAATTTTGGGGTATGACAGTCACCAATAAAATCAATATTGTAAGTGTATGTTTTCTAACATTATGAAAGGTTTTGAGAGAAAATGCTTTTATATGTGTTGGAAATCTAGCACAAAAATGATTGAAAAATGGTGTATTATTTGGGTCATAAGAAAAAGGTGAGATTGGAGTCAGAAACCAAGTGACTTGAATAAAGAAGCAAAAACTATATGAGAATCCATTTGTGTAATTCGAGTTACATAAACTGTGATTCGAATCACATGCTTCGAGTCATGAAAAGTGATGATTCTAATCAGAGATCTAGAAGCAAACCAAGAAGTTTCCAATTTAGTGTGATTAAACTTAAGCAGTCTTGTGGTTTGAAATAGAGTGGTGTGTTTTGAATCATGGAAAATAGAAGATGATTACTAAGTTTTGTGTGAGTCTTACTCGGGTAAAATGAACAATGTGATTTGAATCACACTGCCAGAATCTCAATTTTGCAAAATTTCAATAATATTTTAGGTTCTTCAATGGTCATGACTTGAACCATTCTCAAATATATTTCTTGATCCAAAAATTCAATATATAGAATTGAATCATATTTCTTAAACTATTAACACACACTTTAATTTATGCGTGCTAGAAACGTATTTAAAAATTATTTCAGAAATGCGCAATCGATGATGAGACTCAATAGCTAAATAAACAAAACCAAAAGCTTAATAGACAAGCAATCAAAACAATTAACCCATAAGGTAGAGACATGCAACATGCAACTTCATAATCAAACATGTGGGTTTATTAGACTGCATAAGAAGGAAAAGGTGATTAGGCACAAGTGGATGAAATTGCCTAGATAAAGATTCAAGAATCGCTTGAATTTGATTAGGTTTGTTCAAATAATAATTCAAGGTTTGTAGAGAGCAACAAGGTGGTTGATGATTGTGAGATATTGGACCGAACTCTAGTATGGTCGAAGGGTAGCTTCTTGGTTCGACAGGATTAAGCATGAAGTCGAAGGTTCTTCACATGCTTGTGTCGAAGATGCTAGGGTCGTTAGGATGTTAAATTAGGTTTTAGTGCTTAAACCCTAATTTGTTAAGTTAGCTTGTTTATTAAGTTGGCTTGTGTAATGGGCCTTGTGGAAAAAGCCCATTAGTTAGTATGTTAGGTTTTATTATAAATAGCATACTAGTCTCTCATCATTGCTAAGCTGCAAATCCTAATTTAGGGTGAGAGAGGTCATTTGTTATTCTTGTAAACTTGTAATCTTGTTTTAAGAGAAAGTAAAAGAATAGCAGTTATAACCAATTCTTGTGTTCTTATTCTTCCTTGTTCTTTATTCTTCCCTTGCATTATACTTTGTTCTTGGCATCGTTTTTCACAACAATGATTAAATTGACATCATCGCAAATTTTAAAGTCCAGGTGGAAAATAGTGGAGATTGACTTGAAAATCTCTTTTTTTTTGTTCACGATAATGCATTACGCTTGGAAAGAAAGTAGTGCATGCGAAAATCAAAGTGCATTCGCAGGGAACACAATAGTTTCCTACGTTTTTTTTAAATGCAACGCGTTTCAGATAAACTTAATGAGTTTTGCATGAAATCTTTAAAAGGTGTTTTTCATATCTTTTATTGATACGAGTGACACATAAGTGACTTTTTGAGAATCATTAAGGTTCAATCTTAGTGATATAAACTTAAAAAGGAAAGTAGAAGGATTTTTATTGGTGAAGACTAATTAAGAATTAGAAGTTCTTTATTGGTATCTAAGGAATTTGAAAACATTTCTATACTACACCTTGTGTTTGTATGATTCATATATTAAGATTTAGAGAGATTGGATAACACTTATGTAAAAAATAGGAGATATTCTTGAAAACTATGAAGGACAATCTTTTATAACTCAACTATAATCTTTTGTAATAACTTTTGAAATCCTATAATAAATTGGATAGCCGCTCTTTCTGTTAGAATAGATCAATTTGATCGAATTGGATAAATAAATTATATATGTACTCGTTACTTTATTTTTTTCGTCTCGCTCATATGGATTTAAACTACACTCTTCTGTATGCATATTAATTTCTTATTAAATCATTTATATTAAATTGTCATTGTGTTCTTTTCTGTCTCAAATATCAAAAAGTGTGTGATTTACTTTCAAGTTTTTAACTTTTCTTGAGAACCAATATTTTTCACATTGAACTATTTAAAGATTTTGGCATTGACACATTTATTCTATTGGGCCTATAACTGTTTATTTTGTGGTTAATGCTATTTTTGTTTTATCTCTATAGGAAGACCAAACAATCAATGTCTAAATAAAAAGATCCACTTTTACATAAGTTATATGACCGACCAAATTAATGAGTTGTCTCTAGATTAAAGTACACAACTTCTCAAGGTTCTTTGGAAGATATATGAAGAAACTAACTTAGATGCTACAAAGGCATCGAGCATGTGGGTTCTTTGGAAGATAAATGAAGAAACCATCTTAGATGCTACAAAGTATATATCAAAATCCAAACTATTAACAAAATTATCACATCATTAACTTGCTATAGAAGCTTCCATGTTGTATATATATCCTAGATAAGAAACAAAATAATTTGAGATGAAATTTACAAAATGGCATTGAGCAACAATGTCATAGGAATCATAAACTTCATTGCAGTACTCCTCTCAATCCCTATCATAGGTGCTGGAATTTGGCTAACAACATTACAAGCAGAATCATGTGTCAAAATCCTACAATGGCCAGTGATCATTTTAGGGATACTAATTTTCATTGTTGCTATGGTAGGCTTGGTTGGAGCCTTTTGGAGGATACCAATGCTTCTTATATTCTACCTCATTGCAATGATTGTGCTCATTGTGTTGTTGGCTTCTTTGGTGATTTTTGTTTATTTTGTCACACTTAGAGGTCATGGAAATATTGAACCTAATAGGTCATATTTGGAGTATCGTGTGGATGATTTTTCAATTTGGCTAAGAAGAAGGGTTAGAAGTTCACATAAGTGGGATGGAGTAAAGAGTTGTCTTAGCTCATCAAGTATTTGTGCTGAGTTGAATCAAAGTTATCGGTTGCCTCAAGATTTCTTTAATGCACATCTATCACCCTTGCAGGTAAATTCTATAGATCATTATTTATAGAAAATAGCACATTCATACATATTTAGATGTAAATACTTTTCCTATAATTTGGGGTATTCAAATTCAAGTTGATCTAAATAAAAACTACAACAAAAATATATTATAAAAAATATATATTGAATGTGTTTGGATGTCATTATAAAAAAATCGTTTAATTTAAATAAAATTTTGAATTGATTTTTTAAAATTTATCTAAAGTAAGCTGAATTGTATGTATATATTTTTATTTATTTAATTTTAATAGTTATTTATATACATTTCTTTTTACTACTTGTAAATATTATTTTATTTATTTTTATTATTTTATTTATTTAAATATTAAAATATAAATTTAGATATATTACACCAAATCTATTTTTTTATCTTTTTATAATATTACTAAAATATAGAATTTGAAATTCGCGAACATCTATTTATTCATTTTTATAAGAGATGAAAATTTGATCATTATAAAATAAAATTCTCTTTATTTTATAATAAATTTGTTAAATTCTCTTTTTATTACATTACTTGTTCATTAAGTAAATTATTCTTAAAGCAACCACTAATTATTAGCTAATCAAAGAACTCAGATTTCTTACCCAAAGAAAAAGTTACTACATATTCTTTTCCCACAACATGTATTCCTCTTTAACCCTTAATCTTTTGTGCTTTTATATTTTAATTCCAACATCATACTTCATATTGATCTCTTGCAGTCAGGGTGTTGCAAACCACCAACAAAATGTGGCTACACATTTGTGAACCCAACTTATTGGATTAGTCCAACCAACAATGGTGAAGACATGGATTGCATGAAATGGAGCAATGATCAAACACAACTTTGCTACAATTGTGACTCATGCAAAGCTGGTTTATTAGCAACACTTAGGAAAGATTGGAGAAAAGCCAATGTGATATTGATTGTTACATTGGTTGGTTTAATTGTTGTGTATTTGTTTGGGATTTTTGCCTTTAGGAATGCCAAAACTGAGGAGCTTTTTCGCAAATACAAGCAAGGATACACTTGAAATTAATAGATGATTTTTTTTATTTGTTGAAATTCTAGGAGATTATGCTATGAGCATGAGGATGAGGGGTAAAATTAGGTCATTTTGCTTTGTCTTTTATGAGAATTTGTAGTGAAAAAATACATGAAATTGAAGTGTTATAATGTATGTGTTTGTCTTGTACATTGTTAATAAACCTGTCTGTTATAGATTTAAATAAATCGATGTTGTTTTGTATTTTTAAAAGTGATTGTTATGAAAAAGAAACTAAAATACTAAAAATTATTTAATTTATTTTTATAAATTAAAATATTTATTTTTACATTCAGTACCATAGAAATATATTACTAAAAATTAAAATGTAGTCAAAATTACATTACTTTTTTATAAAAAAAAATTTGAAAAAAAAAAAATTTTTGTAAAAAAAAAAATTTTTGTAAAAAAATTATTTAAAGTAGATTCAAAATTTAAGTAATTTTTAAAATTATAATATACAAAAAATCACTTTAAAATAATGCACACTTTTTTGCTAAAACTTTGTGAAGAGTAATATAGATATTAATCAAAAATTAAATGGGTGCCTGATTAAATCCGGGGGTGCATCATTTCACCTCAATCTTTTTATAAGCTTTTCAAAATGTAAAAAAAAATAAAAAAAAATTGGATTCAAGAATTTGGAGCATATTATTTGAAATGTTTGAATTTTATATTCTTAACGGTCCATAAAATTCACGAACTTTTTTTCTCTTTTCTCTCACTTTTTCTTTTGAGTAAAAATCATTCAAATTGAAAATTTTTGCTTAGTCTCATTTTTCATCAAATTTTGGTTAAATTGTCACTTATCAATAAGTTATTACACATTTAATTAAATTTTGTGTTATTGATTTTTTGCGATCTATTAATAGCGCTTGGATTATAAATTCGAACATGTACCATTCTACGTGTATATGAATTCTAAAATCTAAGCATGTAACATGCTATATACATTCATATTCTATAATTTGAAATGTTAATGAATTCGTGAATTTATTGATATTATTTATTTGCTTAATCGTTTGTGTTGTGATTTCATTTTGTAAAATGTGTAGATTTTTTTGTTTTTGTAAATTTTCAGTAATGTATAGAAATAATATTCTGAAAAACCGTGTTAGAGAGGGGAATAAAGCCTATGGCAATGCTTCTGCTCGGTAGGAATGTCTACATAAAATATGTGTGATAGATCCTGGTCTTTTGAGTTACATGCCCAGCCTAAACATGAGCCAAAACCTAGAGAACTTGAGGTTTAGGTAGAGTCATATCTAGAGGCGTGTATGACACGTTGATATTAGAAATTTATGATGACCATATGACCAGACATATTTAGAAAAAAGAGATATGATAAATTTGTCCATTTAATTTTTTTTTATAATTTATTTTCATTTTTTTATAAGGCTTCTAATTTACTTTATCATCAATTTTATGAAAGGTGACACGATGAGACAATATAAGAATCTTCCATCTAACAGTTGAGGAGATTAAAGTGACATTGAATGACATGTTATATCTTCCCATCCATGGTCTGGTTCTTGGTCACCCTGCATTGTCCAAAGCTAGGGCTGGACAAAAAGAAACAAACCGATCCTACCCGTCCGGCCCATGCTAACCGAATGCTGTCGGTCGGGTCAAGTTCGGGTCGTCAGGTTAGTCGGATGGTTTATTTGGTTATTATTGGATACAGTCGGTTCGGTTCGGTTTATTTAATTCAACCCAAAGAAAACCGTAACCGACCGAGTACACTACATACATACTCCATTACTCCTATTTTGAATACTGGGTTGGATTTTGAATACGGGGCTGGCCCAATAACTCTCTCAGTCTCTCATATAAGTAAAGAGAAACCCTAATCCTATCTCTCACTCTCATTTTTCTTCTGCGCCGCTCTCCCAATCACATACCTTCACCGTTCTCACTCTTTGCAACCCTCACCATCAATCAACCACCATCTTCCCCTAACCTCACCACAGACCACCACCATGAACCTTTCCCTCTCTTCAAACCTCACCATGGACCACCACCAACACTTTGTGTATATTTGTTCTCGCAATCTCTGTTCTTATCATTGTTCCACCACCATAATTTATTTTTCTTCAACTTTTAATAGAAAATGTTCATCACTATTAAGTTTATGATTTTAAGGATTTCTGCTGTTTAAACTTTTTTTTTTTAATTTTGTTTAACATGTTTTATTGAGGACTTTTGTTGTTTAGGGTTTAGACTTCTAAATCTTTTGATGTTTTGAGTTCTTAAAATGTTTTGGCAGCTTTAACCGATGAGCTAGTTGAAAGAGGAACCAGTAAAATCAGAAGTCGGTTCTGATTTAAGTTGGCTGGTAAGTTGAAAAGATCTCTCTCATGGCTAATGTGTTACTAACTATATTTTTAGTTTCTTACTTTTTGTTATTTTTGTTGTATTTATGTTATTATTTGTTTTGAACTATATTGTATTTATGTTTTAAATATTAATATGTGTGTTTTTTTTATTTTGAAGGTTTTGCTGATTGGATGAGCCTTTTATTAGATCCATTATCTCTCTGTAGAAGAAAAAAGTTATCAACATTTATTAAACAAAACAGTCTTTATCTTGTAAAAGACTTGTTGTTAGCAAGTTTTGTTTGTTTGATTGTAATTGTATATTTTGGTTGATTTATTTAATTTTATTGAAAAAACGATTAAATCAAGATTGTTCAACCTTAACCTAGACTAAATAATTAAATATGTTGAAATAACTCAATTTTTAATAAATAAGAAATATTATATCATCATCCAGTAAAAGTTTGATAAATTAAAAAAAGAGTTTAAAACAACTCAAATTTTTTTCAACGCCCAGTGGTCTATATTGTACTCCCTCCGTCCCACAATAAGTGACTCAGCCCACCATTTCACACATATTAAGAAAAGTGTAAAAAAGTAAGAGAGAAAATAACATGTTTACCATATCACCCCTAATCATGTATTGGAAATTGTGAAAGTTTAATTAATTAGAGGGTAGAATAGGAAAAAATTTATTGAAAATTGAAATGGGTCATTCATTTTGGGACACTAAATTATTCCAATTGGGTCACTCATTATGAGACGGAGGGAGTAATAAACTGGTGTATATATATATTTGGCTCAATCTGAAACTAAAATAAAATTTTAATAATTTTTTAATTTGGCCCATTTATAATTAAATCCGAAAAAACCGACTCTCAAACCCGAAACCGAATAAACCGATGGTTTAACCGGTCGGAAGTGGGCCTTACTTTCTCATCCGACGGTTTGGCCGGTTTTGGGTTTTGGGCCCGAACCGGCCCGAACCAATGTCCACCCCTAGTCCAAACCTAAAGCAATGAATATGATGATTGGGTTGATTGGATCATATCTATAGACTATTGAATGAGAATTTGAGAAGACCAAAGGGATCAATCATAATTCAAATTTTAGAAAGATCATTTTTATATACACATGCGACTTGCAAGTGTAGTTGGTATCGATGAGGAGGACGCAGTTATGCACATGCACAAGTAAAATGCCAATGTAGCATATCTCATTTATTTGGTGGAGTCAATCATATTTTTAGATGAAAATGAAATCTACACTTATGCGATGTACTACGAGTGTTTCAATGATATTGATATGACTGATGGTTTTTTCTTGGGTAGTGATTGCAACACCTTAACCCTAAAGCGCATATTTAAAAAGATCATGCAAATTATTTATTTTAAAATTAGCATAAGGTGTCACATATTCCTAAAAAATCATTTCCAATTTAAAATTAAGCAGCATAATTTAATACATCATCAACTCAACATAAATATCTCATACTTTTATAAAACAAACTATCAAGAAAACATCAACAAACATTAATCCGCTTGATGTTACACTATTAGAGCAAAGTCCAAAAACACTAAGTAAACTCAAAATGATCAATAGAAACGAAATACGCATCTACGACAATCCTTCCACACAGCATTAGCTAATGCTCATCTACCTGAGTATCTGTACCATTGGTACAACAAGCCACACAAACAAATAAAAGAGATGAGAAATATGTTCACAATGTTAATAGTGTAATAAACAGTTAGGATAGTATCATACATAAAATTCACCAACACATGAGTTATTCAGAACAACAATCAATTCAATGCAAATGTATAATGTAATATACTCCTCCTCCAAGATGCATGTGGTACCAATTTTTTGGATGTAAGAGTTATGTTACTGAATCATCAATATCTCTGGTTCCTCTCTAAACTGTGCTCCTCTTTCAAAATGATTGGTTCCTCTTTGAACCGTGACCTCGTTTAGCTATCTCCGATATACATGAATGCATGAATCATAGAAATAAAATTCACAACTCATATTCAAACAATAATTAACATCTCATCTCATACTCAACAACAAATAATATCTGTATCTCATACTCAACATAGTTCATCTCGAAATCCATAGTTTTGTCAATGCAAGGCCAACTCTATAATATCTCTCTAAATTACTCAACTCAACATATTATATAATTACAAATCAAATAATCATATAAATTTTCACAAATATTTATCAATATAATAAAAATATATTATTACTCATGCTAGTCCATTGATAACACGAAATTACATTGCATATTCGACTCGACTTGCATGATTTATGTTACCGTTTTTAGTTCTTTATGTCCTATTATGTTGATATTTCTAGTGTATTTCAGGTATTTGCAATCCACTAAGCATGCATGAGAAAAAAAGAGGAATTGGCAAAGAAATGAGAAGAAATGGAAACTGGCAAAAAAGAAAAGAAATCTGCACACAGAAGGTTATGGCCCTCGCCACACCTTCTATGGCCCTCGCCATGGATGAAAGATAAGTGTGGCCCTCGCCACACATGTTGTGGCCACCGCCACAGCTTTATTTTCCAGATTCTATTTTTACACGTAAGCAACTTCATTCACGCTTAATTCCACGAACCTAGTCCCCCTAAATTCTCTCCAATCAGCTGATTCCTCCCGATTAAACTCCATGAAGCCACGACTCCTGATTTCTCTACACGGACGTTACAATAAGGCTATAAAAGGAAGCAACTATAGACTTAAAGGGGTTCCTGAATTTTTCGATGTTCAGAGCTTTTGTTTTAGATTTTTAAGCAGAAACTTGTTAGAACAAGATTTGTTGCAACAATAAGTCTCTATGTTTTGATGATAATAGTACATATATTTTGTATGTAACAATTTAGTTTCTAATAGTTTCACGAGTATGCAGATACTGTATTCCAAGAGATTCTGGATTGTTGTCCGTGAAGAATCATCAGAAACAAGTAAGGGGACTCAGAAATACTATTTGTAGTTGAATCTGAAGAAACATCAGGAGTTCTGGAAAAAATACTGAATGTTCATTAGAAGTAAAGTTATAGTGTGCTTTAGAAGTCACAAGTAGTCAGAAGGAAGAATTTCGTTAGAGCTTATGTTCTAAGATGGAAAATCAACAAAAAGATCGAGCTTTCAAGTCAAGATCAGAAGTCGAGATTTGTTCATCAGAAAAGTTGTTACTTTTAATTCTAAAGTCAAAGTCAAAGATTCTAAATACATCAAAGGTCAAGCCGTGAATACATGATCAGACTCAAGGATGTACTAAAGATTAGAACTAAGCTAATCAAGCAAAGATCAGACACCAAGATCCAAGAATCAGAAGTGCTTTCAACAATGAAAGAACTTGTTTTCAGATTAGTTATTGCCTATGTACCTTGAAAATAATGTTCCAATTATTAAAGGATTCTGAAACAAAATCTGGACAAGCTATAGCATCACAAGACCAATCTAGATTAGAAATCGAGTATCGTTATTTAGAAGAGTTGCTGCTACCAGTTCTAGTAAATGAGACTCTGACTCTTACAATATAATGATTCTATACTTCACAACAAAGTAAGTTATAGACTACACATCAGAATCATTATCAGAAAGATAAAGACAAGTTGATCTCTTCCAAGTTTACTACTTCCGAACTAGAAGTACATTATTTGAAGATAAGATCAAAAGAACTTAGTCAAGAAGAAAATAGTACATTGCAAATTCCATTATAATCAAAAGGGAGTACTATTTAACAGAAGCTATCTCCCACCATCTCACAACATATCAAGCTACAAGACAAAGGAAATTACTATCTATAGTAATGCTTGATTCTATCCGTTGGGAACTAGCCGTTGGAAGACAAAAGTACCTTCTTATCCTTCAACGTCTCTTTTGAGAGCTATAAAAGAAGATCAAATTATCCAATAAAGGTTGACGACATTGGTGAACACCTATGTTATTCACATCACAACCATTAAGTTATATGTAGCTGATGTAGCCATTGATATCGTTGATATTGCTACTAAAGTTACTACAACTATTGGTTTTATTGTTGATGGTCATACTGCTATAATGGTTGTTGTCATTGCAGTTTTCAATTGTTGTTTGGATTGAATGGAACTCAACCAACACAGATTGACAAAGCTCAACACATGAAGAAAGAAGACAAGTACTCAGAAGCCGTTGATCAAGAGACATCTGTTAAAAGAGAATCTGAAGCTCATGCCAAATAAAAGTGCTACTAGGCCAATTAGTTGATGCTAATGTCTAAGTTGTTGTGCAGAAGCTGATCAGATCGAAGAAGTGAAGAAAGAAGATTCTACAAGATGCTACTACACTCTAATCATATACATCTTGATAGAAATCAGAAGAAGCAAGGAGTTATTACTCGTGACTTGCTCAACAAAGAAGATGAAGAAGAAGACCACTACAAGATGCTACCCAACATACAATCATATATATATATTTGTAGAACAATGTAATAAACACAAGAGTTTTTGCTCGTATTGTGTTATATGTTTAGAATTCTTCATGTAAATTGTTTTAAAATAGGATTTGTTGCTCAGAACTGTGTTAAACAATATGTGCTTAATTAATTATGTAATCTGCTTAGAAGAACCAATCATGTAAACAAAAAGTTTATCAACTTAATGTTAAGGATACCTTGAGAGACCAAGTGAAGGTCAGAAGCTCAAGAAGACAATGGATGTGGTCATTGTGGAAATCCTTATAAGAGACCAAGTTGGTCAGATCTTATTGGGTAAGTGATAATCATATCTCATAGGGGACCGAGTGAAGGTCAGACTCTTGTCAGACTCTTGTGAGATCACTTGGTAGTCAAATTCCTGATCATCAATGAATGTTATATCTGTTAAATCATATCACTGAACATATCATTGTGTGTTAGTCACCACCGATTTCCTGTTCAAGGTTGTTAGTCACTGGCGATTGCCCATGCAAGGTTATTAGTCACCGACGGTTGCCCGTGCAAGGTTGTGAGTTACTGGCGGTTGCGCGTGCAAGTGTAATCAGTTTGGTTATAGTGGATTAAGACCTTGAGTTTAAGGCAAAATTACCTCGGAAGGGTGGACTGGACTAGCTTGAGAATCTCTCAAGTAAACCAGGATATATTGTGTGTTATTTACTTCTGTCTAATTCTTTTATTTGTCAGAAGCTCTAAGAAAACTCAAGTTTCAAAGAAGGCTAAATGCTTTTGAGAAACTTTAAGCTTCTGATATATTAGCTACCTATGCTTCCGTGCAACAGTTTTAAGGAAGGGAAATTATTGAAAACTCAATTCAAACCCCCCTTTCTTGTGTTTTTCTCCACCTTCAAAACTTTACTGAGTTAATTTTTAGATTTATTGTTTTTTAACTTAATTTCATTCGAGAAGAAGTAAATCCTAACGAAATCTATGGAGGATTACGTACTTGAAGATTGCATACTATTTCCAGTTTTTAGTTTTAGTTCGAGGTTTCTATTTAAGTTTATTTAATTGTCTCTGTTATTAATAACCACGCGTAGATATATATTCTCCTGATGTTACTGTATGTTTATGTTTGTAAGCATATCCGGCTAATTCCCTTGATACCGGTATGTAAGAGTCATAGAACCAAAGGGATTCGGAAATCAAATGGCATAAATATTTATAAATTACTTTTTTGGTTTTGGTTTCTAGTTACAATATTAAAACAGTTTGTTACGAGAGTAAATGATAAACAAAGGTTAAAATCAACAAAACGAGAGTTTGAGGTTTTAACCGGGTAGTAGTAACTAAACATTAATTTTAAATACAGCGAGAGAACTTTAGGATTAATTAGATTTTACTTTAGTCCGAGTTAATAAACACGAGAGTGTGAGACAAAGGCTTTCAAATTAATAGTTTCTAATGAAAAGTATTTTTACAATTAAAAGAAGAAACTATGCCAATGGTTTCTCGAATCCCCGAAGTCTGATGTGTTACATACTGGTGTTCCGCCATTGAATATTTCTATTATAACTGAATTTATTTCCCGTTTTTCTCCAAACTTAAGATTAATCATTAGCTTTAGCTTTACAAAGTAGCATTAGATAGTATTAGTTTGATTATCAGTCCTTGTAGATTCGATATCTTTTAAAACTATGCAATTAGATTGTGCACTTGCAGTTAGTACACCCGATAGACTCATAAATTTGCGATCTTCAATCAGCAGGGTAATAAAACAATTACTCACAAACATATCAACAAAAATCTAAACATGTCATAATTACATGATTTAAACATTATTTATTTATATAAAACTCCAAACACATCAACGCAAATCATGTTTTACTCATTTAATTATCAAACCTAACTCTAATATATTAAATAACTCAAAGCTCGACTCTTTTAACTATGCATAACTCTAATTCAACTTTAAAATAACAAATACCTTTGACTCCAACTCTAAACATATCAAACTCAACTCTTTTAATTTAAATCAAATATAAAAAATATCAACTAACTCAAATTGAAGTTATTTGTAAATATATTTAATTCCTTAAATTGTTAAAGGGTTTCACAAAACGACTTAACTCTAAAACTGTCTCACTTCAAAATAACACCAAATATTTATATTAACGATTAAATTTATGAAACTCTCGATTTTAAAATCTCTTTAAACTCTCTTTAAAATGTAATATATTGCATCTTGATCGGAATATTCTAACTCTAATTCTATTCGTTACAATTCATCCCTATCACAATAGCTCCTGCATAAACTCTAAAATATAATGTCTAACTTTAAAATAGTACCAAAAATTATAGAATTAATGATAAAATAATGAAACTCTCTTTTTTAAAATATCATTAAATTCTTTTTCTAATTCAACGGACCGCACCTCAAACGGACTCACGAAATTCAAGTTACGCGTGAAAATGATGACCAAGCCAGGATTGTAATTGAATACACCTCAGATATAAAAAATAGAGAACTATATTGTTGTAGTACCCCTAGACCCAATTTCCCTGCTTCAAAAGATAGATTATTGCGTTAACTTTCTAAAGCAACTGACGTCGCCTCAAACAGACTTACAGAACTCAAGTTACGCATGAAATAAGACGGTCAATCCCATTCTATGTCCATTTCAGATTTTCTACATGTTAGTCCCTATTGAACATATTCAAAACTCGCATATTTGAGTTACAACCGCCCCCAACAGTCCACAGTTTCATGATTCAACATCTAGGCATCAACAGGGCAAACCAGTTTACAAATTATAAAATTTCATATATTTTCTCTTTATGGCGTAACTATTTTTTATTCAAATAAACTCTACCTTATAAAGGTATCAACTCATAAACACGCTAATATACTTGGTAATAGATAATTCAGAACTCAATAATAACAATAACATATCAAAAATAAAATATTATCATAGATCGCATCAAAGGTTTTGCCCAAACTTTTTTTTAGATCAAACATCAAATACAAATAAAAAGAAAAAGACATTAGGGTAAGGACCCCTCATTACGTCTCAATTTACCGTAGATGAATAAGCCCCTTACCTTAAAATTGCATATCGGTGACGCTTGTAACATCCGTAATTTCGTAAATTAATTTAATTAAATTTTTAATTTAATTATTTGGATTTACTAACTTATTCGGTGATTAAATCAAAAATTGGAAGAATTATGGGATGAGTGTTATTGGGCTTGTGGTATAGTTAGCAGAGGAGGGGTGTTAAGTGATATAGGCCCTACTAACTATTAATTCATTTTCATAAAATAAAGGATGTTTGTGAAAAAGAAATAGAAAGCCAAAAGAGAAGAGAAGAGCAAAGTAGAGAGAAACAGAGAACGTGAAGGTGCGAAAGAGAAGAGGAAGAGGAAGAGAGCTTTCAAGGATCCCAAACTCTAAGGTAAGGGGGGACTCTTCCGATTAAACTCTATTATTGGGTTGTAGATGAGAGGATTGATGTTGTATGCTATTGATTCAATAGAGAAATAGATTCTAGGTTGGGGTTTTGATCTTTTAGGTTCAAATTAATAGATTATGTGTAAATGCATGTTTGTGATGTTTGGTGATGTTGGATGTGTTGTTTGATTGATGATATAACATGTATTACCTGTGAATTGATTCTATTTTTCGTGTACAGTCGAAATGATTCGATTGGGTTGTGTTTGGGGGAAAATAAGTTGCTGACAAAAGTGCTTTTTTTTCTATTGCAGGCTGATGTAACCGGTTACTGTCGGGCTTGTAACCGGTTACGATAGTGAAAACTGGGGTTTTGGGCTGGTTACGAGTTCATAACTGGTTACGGTGTTGTTCGTAACCGGTTACGGTCACGTAAAAATAATAGCGAATAGAGTTACATCAAGCGTAACCAATTATGGTTTCCTTGTAACTGGTTACACTGAAGCTGTTTTTGAAAAAATTGTTTTTCGTAACCCGTTACGCTTTTTCTGTAACCCGTTACCCTGTAGCTTTTGTGAAAAATAATTATTTTCAAAAATCCATATCTTTTGAACCGTAAGTCCGTTTTGGGTGCCGTTTTGGGCGTTGAGTCGATAATTTTATTTCCTATATATCTAAATAATTCAAGAGCAGTAGGTCATTTTAATTTTATAAACCCAGTATATTTCGAAATGATGAATTGTGATGGATGTGTTGTATGTAGTATGGTGATGTTGTAAATCCCCTGTTGTTGTGTTGGTTTATTGTACTTGGTACACGATTGTGAAAGGTGTTATTGTCGTTTGCACTGTGTGATGAGTTGAATTATGATAATGTTGTTCATATGATTAACTGGTGATTAGCATGTGATAGATGGTGCATGCATTTCGTAATCATATGGCGGTTGAATCCCGGTGTAGATGGATCAGTGGTCGCTAATTCCCATTGTGTGGAATTAGTGAGAGGAAGTAGTCGTATCCTTAAGGATGGTGGATCGGTGAGATGAGTAAAAACTCATGATTTGATACCACATGCATATAGTTGCATTGCATTAGGTGTATGATTCATTATAATTTGAATGGAAGTGGTCCAAAGTTATAATGTTGTGTGATTGATTAATGGATGTAATCGGTGGATGTGTATACGATCTGAATGTATTTGTTGTTGGGTGAATATTATACTGTAGATGTTTTATTGTTTATGAACTGATAACATTGTTTAATTGTGGATGAGACTCACCCTTACTGTTGTTTTTTTCATATTGAAGGGTAGCGGTAATTGCATTGGTGAGGATAGCTCGTAGGCTGTTTCGATAGGTTTAGAGTCCTGTCATGCTCTGGTCTTGTAACACTGGGGAACGTTTGCCTTTGAGTTGGATAGTAACTTGTTTTGATTTTATTGTTGAATAATGTGGTTTATGTTTTGAATGTGGTAGACGATGGTTTTAAATATTCAACTGATGAAGTATTCCGCTGTGTTTTAAACATGTTGAAGTTATTTATGTTCCTCATAATAGCATGACAGATGTTTTATTTATATGAAGTAGTTGTAACGCGCTTGATTGCATGTTTACTCTAAAAATATTATTTAATTTATCGGGGGTTTTGAAGGGTGTTACAATAGTGGTATCAGAGCATAGTCGGTCGTTGTGACGAGAGTCTTGTTATTATTCCCTTGTATGTGACCAGTGTGTGTATCACTGTCGATACTTTTGTTCTAATGAAATTGTTTTGTGAATTAGCATAACAATGGCCTGAAGAGGTGGAAGAAACGATGATGCGATTGCTGAGGCTTTGGGCAAGATTGCTAGTGTTATGGGAGGGAATGCAAATGGAGCTGGGATTGGTGCTGACTGATAATTGAACAGTTTTCAGATGAACAATCCTCTGTTGTTTAAGGGCACTCACGATCCCGAAGGCGCTCAGAAGTGGCTGAAGGAAATTGAAAGGATTTTTCGAGTGATTGATTGCGTTGAAAATCTAAAGGTGAGGTATGGTACTCATATGCTGTCTGAAGAAGCTGATGACTGGTGGGTTGCCAGTAGAGATGAACTTGAAGCTGCTGGTGTAGCAATTACTTGGGCAGTGTTTAAGAGAGAATTCCTGAGAAGGTACTTTCCTGAGGATGTTCGGGGCAGGAAAGAGATTGAATTTTTGGAGCTGACACAAGGTAATATGACAGTGCCAGAGTATGCTTCCAAGTTTGTTGAGTTGGCTAAGTATTATGTTCACTATAACAATGATGAAGCGAGTGAATTCTCGAAGTGTGTTAAGTTTGAGAATGGTCTCTGTGACGAAATCAAACAGGGTATCAGATATCAAAGGATTCGTAGATTTACTGACTTAGTAGACTGTAGTAGAATCTATGAAGAGGATAATCTCAAGCTGAAATCATCTCACTCTCGCGAGTTAGTTGACAAGAAGGGAAAGAAGCATATGGATAAGGGTAAACCGTATAGTAGAGGTAATCCAAAGACTGGTGGTTGGAAGCAGCCTAGTGGGGGAGACTGTAGTGCTCTTGTTAGGTGCTATAAGTGCGGTGAACCTGGACATTGTATCCATGAATGCAAGAGTGAAGAAAAGAAGTGCTATAGATGCGGTAAGGCAGGTCATCTCGTTGCAGATTGCAAAGGGAAGACTGTGACTTGTTATAACTGCGGCGAAGAAGGTCATATCAGTCCACAGTGTCCTAAGCCGAAGAAGAATCAAGCTGGTGGTAAAGTGTTCACCTTATCTGGTTCCGAGACAACTCCTGGGGATCGATTGATTAAAGGTACGTGTTTTATCCATGGCACACCTTTAGTTGCAATTATAGATACTGGAGAAACTCATTCTTTTATTTCTATGGATTATGCTAAAAGATTGAATTTAGAAATATCTGATATAAATGGAAGTATGGTTATTGACACTTGTGCGTCGGGTTCAGTGACTACTTCGTTTGCTTGTTTGAATTGTCCAATGTATATTTTTGGTAGAGAGTTCGGAATGGACTTAGTGTGCCTTCCGTTGGAACAACTCGATGTTATTCTGGGAATGAAATGGTTGCAATTCAATAGGGTTCATATCAACTGTTTCACGAAGACGGTTATTTTTCCTGAAGATGTTAGTATTGAGGACTTGGTAATGACTGCTAGACAGGTGGACGAAGCGATGAAGGATGGGGCTTTCGTATTTATGTTGGTTGCATCTATGGATGTGAAGGGCAAAGCAGTGAGTAGTGAATTACCGGTAGTATGTGACTTTCCCAAAGTTTTTCCACAAGATGTTAGAGAGTTGCCACCTGAGAGAGAAGTGGAATTCGCTATCGAATTGATTCTTGGAACTAGTCCTGTGTCGATGGCACCTTATTGTATGTCGGCATCTGAGTTGACTGAATTGAAGAGTCAATTAGAAGAATTACTTGAAAAAGAATTCATTCGTCCAAGTGTTTCGCCGTGGGGTGCGCCGGTGTTACTAGTAAAGAAGAAGGAAGGTTCAATGAGGCTGTGTGTGGATTATAGACAGCTGAATAAGGTTACTATCAAGAATCGATATCTGTTGCCGAGAATTGATGATTTAATGGATCAACTAGTTGGGGCGTGCCTGTTCAGCAAGATTGATCTAAGATATGGGTATCATCAAATTCGTGTGAAGACGGACGATATTCAGAAGACTGCATTCAGAACAAGGTATGGTCATTACGAATATACTGTGATGCCATTTGGAGTTATTAATGCACCTCGTGTTTTTATGGAATATATGAATAGGATCTTTCATCCTTATCTCGACAAGTTCATAGTGGTGTTTATAGATGACATTCTAATATATTCTAAGAACGAAGAAGAGCATGCAGATCATCTTAGGGTTGTGTTAGAATTGTTGAAAGAGAAGAAGCTTTATGCTAAACTGGCGAAGTGTGAGTTCTGGTTAAGTGAAGTAAGTTTCCTTGGGCATATAATTTCCAAGAATGGTATTTCCGTAGATCCTGCAAAAGTAGAAACGGTATCTCAATGGGAAGCTCTGAAGTCAGTTTCTAAAATCCGTAGTTTTCTTGGTCTTGCGGGTTACTATAGAAAGTTCATCGAAGGTTTTTCAAAGTTAGCGTTACCGTTAACTAAGTTGACTAGGAAGGTTCAAGCGTTCATTTGGGATTCGAAATGTCAAGAAGGATTCCAAGAGTTGAAGAAGAGGTTGACTAGTGCGTCGATCTTGATTTTTCTGAATCCGGCAGAATCTTTTGTTGTTTATTGTGATGCTTCATTGATGGGATTAGGAGGTGTACTAATGCAGAGTCAACAGGTAGTAGCTTATGTGTCGAGAAAACTCAAGGTTCATGAAAGGAATTATCCGACCCATGACTTAGAGTTGGCAGCAGTGGTTTTTGTATTGAAATTGTGGAGACACTATTTATACGGTTCGAGGTTTGAAGTATTCAGTGACCACAAGAGTCTGAAGTATCTATTTGATCAAAAAGAGCTTAATATGAGACAAAGAAGATGGTTAGAGTTTCTTAAGGATTATGATTTTGGGTTGAATTACCATTCGGGTAAAGCAAACGTTGTTGCTGATGCTTTGAGTAGGAAGTCTTTGCATATGTCTATGTTAATGGTAAGAGAATTGGATTTAATTGAACAATTCAGAGATTTGAGTTTGGTATGCGAAGGTACTCCTAACAGTGTTAAATTGGGTATGCTGAAGCTGACTAGTGGTATTCTTGAAGAGATTCGAGAAGGTCAGAAAAATGATGTTGAGTTGGTTGATAGGTTGACTTTAATTAATCAGGGTAAATGAGGTGAATTTAGAATCGACGAGAATGGTATAATGAGGTTTAGTGATCGTGTTTGTGTTCCTGATGTTGCCGAACTGAGAGAGAGTATTCTCGAAGAAGGGCATGATAGTGGGTTGAGTATTCATCCTGGTGCTACCAAGATGTATCATGACTTGAAAAAGTTGTTTTGGTGGCCGGGAATGAAAAAGGAAATAGCTGAGTTTGTTTATTCTTGTTTGACTTGCCAGAAGTCGAAGATTGGGCATTAGAAGTCGTATGGAGCTATGCAACCGTTATTTATTCCTGAATGGAAGTGGGATAATATATCTATGGACTTTGTTTTTGGTTTGCCAAGGACGGTGAAGAATTGTGAAGCTATTTGGGTTATTGTGGACAGGTTGACGAAGTCTGCTCACTTTATACCGATGAGAATGGATTATCCGATGGAGAGCTTGGCTCAGTTGTATATTGAAAAGATGGTGAGTCTACATGGTATTCCTTCGAGTATCGTGTTAGATAGAGATCCAAGGTTTACATCAAAATTCTGGGAAGGTTTACAGAAAGCTTTGGGTACTAAGTTGAGATTGAGTTCTGCTTGTCATCCGCAGACTGATAGTCAGACATAGAGGACGATTCAATCATTAGAAGATTTTTTGCGTGCTTGTGTATTGGAAAAAGGCGGTGCTTGGGATAGCTATCTACCCTTGATTGAATTTACTTACAATAATAGCTTTCATTCAAGTATTGGAATGGCTCAGTTGGAAGCTTTGTATGGTCGGAGGTGTAGGACGCTATTATGTTGGTATGAATCTGGTGAAAGTGTTGTGATTGGACCAGAAATTGTCCAAGAGACGACAGAAAATATTAAGATGATTCAGGAGAAGATGAAGGCTTCTTAGAGTCGTCAGAAAAGTTATCATGATAAGAGGCGGAGAATACTTGAGTTTCAAGAAGGAGATCACGTATTCATGAGAGTTACTCCTATGATTGGTATTGGACGAGCTCTAAAGTCAAAGAAATTGACTACACGTTTTATTGGTCCGTTTCAGATTACGGAAAGAGTAGGAGAAGTGGCTTATCGCATTGCGTTGCCACCGAAGCTTGCGAATTGGCACGATGTATTCCATGTATCTTAGTTGAGGAAATATATTGTGGATCCATCTCATGTGATCTATGTAGATGATGTGCAGGTAAAGGATAATCTGACAGTTGAAGCTTCACCTATGAGGATTGAAGATAGGAAGTTGAAACAATTGCGCGGCAAGGAGATAGCGTTGGTCAGAGTAGCTTGGGGAGGACCAGCAGGTGGAAATGTTACGTGGGAATTGGAGAGCCAGATGAAGGATTCCTATCCGGAACTCTTTGCCTAAGGTATGTTTTCGAGGACGAAAACTCTTTTAGTGGGGTAGAGTTGTAACATCCGTAATTTCATAAATTAATTTAATTAAATTTTTAATTTAATTATTTAGATTTACTAACTTATTCGGTGATTAAATCAAAAATTGGAAGAATTATGGGATGAGTGTTATTGGGCTTGTGGTACAGTTACCAGAGGAGGGGTGTTAAGTGATATAGGCCCTACTAACTATTAATTCATTTTCATAAAATAAAGGATGTTTGTGAAAAAGAAATAGAAAGCCAAAAAAGAAGAGAAGAGCAAAATAGAGAGAAACAGATAACATGAAGGTGCGAAAGAGGAGAGGAAGAGGAAGAGAACTTTCAAGGATCCCAAACTCTAAGGTAAGGGGGACTCTTCCGATTAACCTCTATTATCGGGTTGTAGATGATATGATTGATATTGTATGCTATTGATTCAATAGAGAAATAGATTCTAGGTTGGGGTTTTAATCTTTTAGGTTCAAATTGATAGATTATGTGTAAATGCATGTTTGTAATGTTTGATGATGTTGGATGTGTTGTTTGATTGATGATATAACATGTATTACTTATGAATTGATTCTGTTTTTCGTGTACAATCGAAATGATTCGATTGGGTTGTGTTTGGGGGAAAATAAGTTGCTGCGAAAAGTGCTTTTTTGTTCTATTGCAGGTTGATGTAACCGGTTACGGTCGGGATTGTAACCAGTTACGGTTGTGAAAAATGGGGTTTTTGGGCTGGTTACGAGTTCGTAACCGGTTACGGTCACGTAAAAATAATAGCGAATAGAGTTACGTCAAGCGTAACCGGTTACAGTTTCCTTGTAACTGGTTACACTGAAGCTGTTTTTGAAAATTTGTTTTTCGTAACCCGTTACGCTTTTCTGTAATCCGCTACGCAGTAGCTTTTGTGAAAAATAATTATTTTCAAAAATTCATATCTTTTGAACCGTAAGTCCGTTTTGGTTGCCGTTTTGGGCGTTGAGTCGATAATTTTATTTCCTATATATCTAAATAATTCAAGAGTAGTAGCTCATTTTTATTTTATAAACACAGTATATTTCGAAATGATGAATTGTGATGGATGTGTTTTATGTAGTATGGTGATGTTGTAAATCCCCTGTTGTTGTTGTGTTGGTTTATTGTACTTGGTACACGATTGTGAAAGGTGTTATTGTCGTTTGCACTGTGTGATGAGTTGAATTATGATAATGTTGTTCATATGATTAAGTGATGATTAGCATGTGATAGATGGTGCATGCATTTCGTAATCATATGGTGGCTTAATCCCAATGTAGATGGATCAGTGGTCGCTAATTCCCATTGTGTGGAAATAGTGAGAGGAAGTAGCCGTATCCTTGAGGATGGTGGATCGGTGAGATGAGTAAAAACTCATGATTTGGTACCACATGCATATAGTTGCATTGCATTAGGTGTATGATTCATTATAACATGAATGGAAGTGGTCTAATGTTTTAATGTTGTGTGTTTGATTAATGGATGTAATCGGTGGATGTGTATACGATCTGAATGTATTTGCTGTTGGGTGAATATTATACTGTGGATGTTTTATTGTTTATGAACTGATAACATTGTTTAATTGTGAATGAGACTCACCCTTACTGTTGTTTTTTTTCATATTGAAGTGTAGCGGTACTTGCCTTGGTGAGATAGCTCGTAGGCTGTTTCGATAGTTTTAGAGTCGTGTTATGCTCTGGTCTTGTAACACTGGGGAACGTTTGCCTTTAGAGTTGTATAGTAACTTGTTTTGATTTTATTGTTGAATAATGTTGTTTATGTTTTGAATGTGGTAGACGATGGTTTTAAATATTCAACTGATGAAGTATTCCGTTGTGTTTTAATCATGTTGAAGTTATTTATGTTCCTCATAATAGCATGACAGATGTTTTATTTATATGAAGTAGTTGTAACGCTCTTGATTGCATGTTTACTCTGAAAATATTATTTAATTTATCGGGGGCTTAGAAGGGTGTTACAACACTTTTGGATTTTGAGATTTTCTCTTTGTTCCTTCCCTCCCACGATCGCTTTAAGTCTTTTGTCTCTTTTCCCCAAAAAAATACGTACTGACCAAAGTTTTCCTCATCCTACCGATTTATTTATCCTAATTTTTTCCATTCTTTTTTTCTCCCTTAATTCTCATTACACGTATGTTCTTTCTATTTTCTAACACTCTAATTTCTATATTTTTATTTTAATTAAATGTTACTCTAATAACACAAATCTCTAATTTTCTAATAAACTCAACCATCGCAATAAATAAATAAATAAATTAAAATACTCAAATAAATATTTAAAATACTTTAATTACCAAATAAAATAATTTAAATAAATAATAATGATAATAATAATAATAACTATAATGTTAATAATAGTAAAATAACATTAATTCTAATAAAATACAATAATTTTTAATAACTCTCCATCATCTAATAAATCAAACACTATTCAATTAATAAAGTAAAATCATTCTAAAACTTAAATTAAAATATTAAAATAATATTAATATTATTAAAATTAAAATTGAGGTGTTACAATAATATCATGTATTACTTTTGTACAACACATAATGTTATCATGAAGGTCAAGTCAAAGCACCTGAGATGATATATGGCACCACTTCAACCAACACACTCATGTACTATTTAATTATTTATTAAAAACACTATATTTAAATTTTTTATAATAAGCAATTTGTACTATATTTAAATTTTTTATGATTAGTATATGTTAATACAAGCATGGATTTTTAGTATTTCTCTATATTATCAAACGAGATTATGAGAAAGAGTATACTAAGTTTTTTTTAATCAAAAACACATGGGTCAACTATTATCAGAAGAAGAATTATTCTACTCCTACGCCACTCATAGAGGAACACACACGCGAGATCGCCTGATGACATATGATTCTACTATTGTCAAGTCATATGTGAATTATGTATGATCTAGTACATGCCTTAATAGGTCTTGGGTTAGTTTAGGTATGAGTAAAGTACTCCTAAACATTTATTTTTCTTTAATAGGCCTAAGATTCGTCAATAGCAGGTTGCTCATATATATGTTCAGTACATGGACTATGTGTTATATGTAACGCTCTAGATTTTTTTCCAGGATTACCGAATGATCCCACAAACCAACACGGGTCTTTTTAGTATGTTTTATCCTCACTCACATTTTTTAGGAAATATCTCAGAATGTCACTCATCCAAATACTACTCAAAGTCAAACATCTTTAATTGTGGAGTTTTTATCTGTTAGGCTACCAAATAAGAATATGCATCTTGTTGGTATAGGTAGTACCAATCAATCTTTATTAGTTTTCCTTTAACCATACAGTGAATAGCCTCAGAATCCTTCTCATTTCGATGTGAATTTGGCAACCACTCCTCCCCCTCTTCGGCTTAGGGTGTTACATTTCCACCAACTTTTGCTTAGTTTGTTTCTAAACCATATCGTATTGGGAGAGGTATGCTCTAATTCCATTTGTAACGCCTCAAACTACTTTCAGGATTACCGACTGACCTCACAAACCAACACGGGTCTTTTCCAGCATGTTTTGTTCTCACTAACACATTTTTCAGAAACTTCTCAAACGGTCACTCACTCAAATACTACTCCCAGTCAAGACTTTTTAATTGTGGTGTTCTTATCTGTTAGGCTACTAAAAATAAGATGCATCTTATTGGTATAATTAGTACCCATCAATTTTTATAAGCTTTCTTTAAACCATATAGTCTCTTCTCTGCACAACCTCAATATCTCTCTCATTTCGGTGTGAATTTGCCGACCACTCCTCGCCCTCTTTGACGTCACATGTTACATTATCTGCATTATCTGCAAAGGATCAAAGCGCTTGTATCTCGCACACTTGAGAGATTGGAAATGAAGCACTTTCAAATGAGGCGATAGAATATGAAGGTGAAAGTGTAAGTAACCTAGTCTAGGCATGCACACCTATTTGAGACTTATATATGGGTTATTATATTGTGGGGAAATTAAGGAGAACATTACAACTCATGATATTGTGCAATAAATTCTAAGGGTGGAGAACATTACCTATGTTTTTATAATTGATGTTTTTGAAAGTAATTTATGTTTACAATACATTAAGATTCTATAATTCAAGAGTTTAAAAACATTCAAAATTTTAGAATTCGAACAACAAGGTGATTTTGAAGAGAGAAAAAAATAGACCTAAATCCTCTCCAGCCATTTCTCATCTGCTTTGGTTCTACCACAATCTCCACCACTCATTTTTCTTAAAATCAACATTTTTATTTTTATTACACTATTTTAAAATCTTGAAGCCATTGGATCATAAGCAGTATGTTGGCTGAAGTGCATTCAGCAGAAAGGGTCCAACATAAAAAAAAAATGGAGTAAGGACTAATTATACTGAACAACAATTCTAAGAACAATTGATCGTAACACTATTATATTTTTATACCATCAAAGTTAATACAATACGAAGTTTAAGCTAAAGAGATTCAGCTTAATAATATTGTAGTGAGATAACACTTATGCTTTGTTTGAGGTCAGTTTGGAGGAAAATTGAAATGAATATTTTAAAGAAATAAAAAAGAAGGGTTGAATAAAAAGAATAGAGATCTAAATAGAGTTTTAAAAGATATGTTTTTATTCAAAAACCAAAAAATTTCTAATTTAAAGAAACTAAAAATTTGTATTATATGAGGAATTTGGAGATTTAAACAAATTATTCCAATTTAATCTATGTTGTTATAATATTTAAAAAATAAAAATATATTAACGATAAAAAATTTTATTTTATAATTATTTTTTCAAAAAATATTAAATTTTTTTTATCTATTTTCTTAAAAATAAAATTTCAAATTCTTTCTTCTCTTCTCCTCCCCTTCCCTCCAAATTTGTAAACAAAACTTTGGATTTTAATGTTAGATTTTTCTTATTTATTTATCATAATAAAACAAATTGAAGCAACTTTATTGTTATTTTTATTATTATTTATATGAAAGCAAACAAAAATAGCCAATAGATATTGACCCAACTGGCACGCCATGGACTCTTGTTGGCCTAAAATGATCCATTCCAAAACAAATCCAATCTACATACTATACTAACTACCTAAAATTATTGCCTCGTGTATTGAAGATAAGCCTAAGATATATATAAAACACTATCTAGCATAATTGTTTCGACTTAATTCAATAATCTCTCTTTACAGATTCTTTAAGTTCATTTGCTAAAGTATTTTATTTTTCATTTTTAAGTTTTGATATTTAATCGTGAAAGCTGCGACAATAAACAAAAAACTAGTTCAACTTAGCTTCTTCTAATACGTTACGTTATTACAATAAATAATCGTGGATCTGTGTCTTTATGTGATTAATCAATTGATAAGATGAAGATGCAACTCTCTATCAATCTTGCCCCATAGGTCATCTTCAACTTTCACATACTAGAATGCAATAAGACAAAAGCTTCAACCTCAACTATGGAAGATATTGTAATTAACTTTCTTTGGAAATACTAAGAAAGCTATGTTAATTTTTGTTTTATGTGTATTACATTTATGAAGTTTGGAACTTGGAAGTGAACAAATATCGATATTGTATAGTGTAGGCGTTGAAATAGTATATGTGAATGTTTTTCTTCACAATGGTTAAATAATATTTCAGATTTGAATATTTAAATTATAGTTTGAATTTCATAATAGTTTTTTTAGTCTGGTTCTAAGATAATTCACTGGATTAGTTCGAGAAATTAATCAACTTATATCCGACACCCTTAAAATGTATGAAAAGATCTAAATAACATTTTAAAAGCTTTCACTAAAAATTTTGTAATTTCTTAAGTAATGCGGGAAAATTCAAGCACATATTAAAAAAAAAAATTAAAAAAGTGGCATTTTTATCGGAAATTTTAAATTTTCAGTAGATTTTACAGGAAATTTTGAAATTTTTGAGAGATTTTACTAGCAATTTTTAAATTTCATAATTTTATCTAAAATTTCGAAATTTACATGATTTTAACACAGTTTGAAATTTTCGAAACTAATTGCAACTTACTAGAAATTTCAATGTTGTACTGAAAATTTCGTTGGAAAAAGTTATTCCCATTTCACCAAGGGCATATCTAAAATAATGAAAAATAGAGGGTGTCAGGTATAATTTAGGGGGTGGCAAATAAAAATCTCTATTAGTTCGTATGAGTAGTAGGTCTCTCATTTGTCCTGCATCATTAAAATTTTTAAAAAGTATATTAATTTTTCTGTTATATTCAATATTTATATATTGTTTGAAACTGAATAATATATGTCAAGTATATTAAAATTACAAGCACTAATATCTTTATATAAGACAATTCTAATATAATGAGCCTAACTAATAGACTAAAAACTTGAATATAAATTACTAGTAATAATAGTAAAAATTATTTACAACACTCCCTCAAGATGCTGAATGAATATCTGTCATTGTCAGTTTGAAAATAATATTTTCAAAGTTATTACTGTTCAACCTCTTAGTTGAAGTTTGAGTTTAATTGGGAACATGCCAGCGTTTATCATTATATAGTTACATATTTTCTTAATTTGTTTTGTATTTCTTTGTTGTTACTTTTAACTAAAATAGAGTTAAAACTTCTGAACTTAAAAGTTGTTCTTCTACGTATTCCTGGAAATAAATGTGTACAATGCAATGGTTTCTGTATGTAGGAAAGAGAACATGCATTGAGATCGTTCAAGACTGGAAATAATTCAATTGTAGTGGCAACGAATGGTGAAGCACGTGGTCTTGATATTTCACGGGTAGCACACGTGGTAAACTTTGATCTCCCAATAACATTGATGATTATGTGCATCGGATAGGAAGAACAAACCGAGCTGGTAAAATGGGATTAGCAACAACTCTCTTCAATGATAGTAATTTGTCAATGGCTAAATCATTGGCTCATCTGATGCAAGAGGCAAATCAAGAAGTACCTGATTGGCTCACCCATAGAAGTTTTAACTTAGGAGGAAGATAATGCATTTACAAAAAATGTAAAAAAATATACAACATCATTAGCAAGTTTGAAATATAGAATATATGAAAAGGAAAGAAGATGATGATGGTGATATACCAGAATTTTGAGATCGTCATTACAATCTGTCATGTCATTGATGGATTCGTGTGATATAATTGCTCTTGCAAAATTTGCTCGTAAGGTGTTTGACAAAAGTTCAGAACCAAAATATTTCTTCTTTTTCTGGTTTTGTTTAGAGGAGGTTTAAAACCCCCGCAATTTCAAGTGTTTTTCAGATTTTTGCCGAGTTGTCTTTCACGTGACGTGCCACGTCAGCTTCCGTTAATGAAAGTTGACGGCAAGGACTGAAATTATGGATAGAAAACTTTACGAGGACCATTGTTTGAAGGTAAATTTTAGAGGGACTAAAATTGAAAATTGGAATATTTATAAGGACCACAATCATATTTAACCCATTATTTTATGTTTCATTTCACAACTTTATTGCATTTTATTAGTTTGTGTTGCATCAAATATTCGTGTATTATTTTGAACAATTACAAACATTAATTGCATTAATACTTTGTTATAGTATTTAAAAATAATAATATAGTAGTTGATATGAAGCTGGACCGGCCCAAGAGAAATAAAAGAATGTCTGTTTTACTTAAGGACTATTATCATTAAATAGGTGCTGTTAGCAATTTATTTTTAAGAGTTTTTGTTGTGTTTTCGGCCCAATGTCTTTAGGCCCTCTAGAAGTCTAAAACCCTAGCTATTTATATTGTAGTTTGCTGAATGTTGAAGGTATGAAGAAAGTATGAAGTTTGTTTAATGTCAATTTCTTTTTATGCCATTTAGATCTAAATTTAACCTAGCTTTATCTAACATTGGTGCTTTCATCTCTCCTTTCTCATTCCTCCCATGGCTCCCCCTAAACCCCCCAACCCCTCTTCTAAAGAAATTTTAGAAGAAGCCCTTCAAATCACTACTTTAAACTTAAACAATGCCATGCAAGAGACTCAAGAACAAATGGATGTGAGATTCCATCAACTCTCTACTGATTTATCTAACATTCAATCTCGATTAGACAACGACAAATCAGAAAAGGATTCTAGATTCGAGGCCCTCATGGCTGCCATCACAAAAATTGCTACTCAAAAAGAGCTACAACAAGCTCTTACACCTAGTTCTGCTACTGTTCATGGGTCAGGCAGCACAAGCAGATCCGCCACTGTTCACGGATCCGGTACCGCTGCTGTTTCCGGTACTGTTCACGAAACAGTACCTCCCCCACACACTGCTACTGTTCATGGAACAGCTGCATCTTCAGGTATACCGCAGAACTCACTCTCTATTTCTAGGGTTCCTACAATTAATTTTCAGAATCTGTCACCTACAAACACACCATTGAGAAATTCTGCTACTTTCTCCAACACCCACCCCCAACCTACACCCTCAAGACACTTTAATCCTCACATCCCATCATCTTTCGTACCCTATCCCCCTATCCCTACTATCTTGTCATCTTCTCAACCCTTCAATATTCCTTTTTCCCAACAGCCCCCTTTTTCACATTTTCCCTCCCAACACTCATATTCCAATCTGTCCCAAATCCCACCCTTACCAACAGCACGCAGCCCAAAACTCGAACTCCCTATGTTTGATGGTTCCAACCCTCTTGATTGGTTATTTCAAGCGGAACAATTTTTTAATTTTTATAATATGCCACCGGAAAATCGTTTATCTTTAATATCCTTTTACATGAAGGGTGATGCTCTTAGTTGGTTTAAATGGATGCATAATAGTCAATTATTATCTAATTGGACTTCCTTTACAAGAGCTTTAGAGTTGCGATTTGGTCCATCAACTTATGACAATCATCAGGCAGAATTATTTAAATTAAAGCAAGAAGGAACCGTGATGGAGTATCAAACGAAATTTGAACAATTGGGAAATCAAGTGGTGGGTCTGCCACAAGATGCTATCTTAAATTGTTTTATTTCAGGTCTTACTGCTGATATTAGAAATGAAATGGCAATTCAACGACCCACAAATATCTCACAAGCTATTGGATTAGCTAAATTGATTGAAGCCAAGCTTAAGGAGTCTAAGCCCAAGTTCCCAAAAACCTATGTTCACCCTTACCCCAAACCCAACCAACTTACCTCCACTACCCCACAACAAAAAGGCCCTTCTTCCGCCCCAGCCCAATCACCTTTTTGGCCCAAAAGCTCTCCCACCTTCCAACCATCCCAATTACCCATAAAAAAATTATCTCAGGCCCAAATTCAGGAACGACGAGCCCAAGGGTTGTGTTTTAATTGTGATGAAAAGTTCATTCCAGGACATAAGTGTGCTACAGGAAGATTTTTAATTTTATTATGTGATGATGAGGTCATGGACCATCCTCAAGTTGTTGAAGAGCAACTAGAAATTGTTACTGAAACAGCACCAGATGACACTTATTTTCAATTATCTACTCAAGCACTAACCGGACAATTTTCTCCTCAAACTCTAAAATTTCGAGGAACTATTGGTGGATTACCGGTTATGGTCTTAGTGGACACAGGCAGCACCCACAATATACTACAACCTCGCATCGCTCAGCACCTTAATCTCCACACTACCCCAATTCCACAGTTTTCAGTTATGGTTGGCAATGGCTCACACCTTCATTGTGAGGGAATTTGCAACAACGTAAAGTTGGTTTTAAAAGAACAACCGTTTCAATTACCTTTTTACCTCCTACCTATAGAAGGAGCTGATGTTGTCTTAGGCATGGCTTGGTTAAGGACTCTTGGAACAATTCAGGCTGACTTCTCTATCCCATCAATCACCTTTAACCACAATGACTCACCCATGACTCTTCAAGGGGATTCTGCCACACTTCCCAAACAAACCACATTTCACCAATTTAAACAACTTGTCCACCAAGATTCTATTGCTTCACTACACCTCATGATTTTTCAACCCAGCCCCCCCTCCAACTCACACACACCACCTCAACTTCGAGACTCACTACCTACAAACATTTCCCCTCAAATCACCAAACTTCTTCAAAAATTTTCCAAAATCTTCCAAAACCATATCGGCCTTCCCCCACCCAGACCACATGATCACCACATAAATTTACTTCCCAACACTGCCCCAGTCAACGTTAAGCCCTATAGATACCCTCACTCCCAAAAATCTGCCATGACTACTATTATTGATGATATGCTTAAAGAAGGCCTAATCATTCCTAGTCACAGCCCTTTTTCTTCCCCAGTTTTGTTAGTAAAAAAAAAAGATGGCACTTGGAGGTTTTGCGTTGACTATCGTGCCCTTAATGCAGTAACAGTTAAAGACAGATTTCCTATCCCCACAATAGATGAATTGCTAGATGAACTTGGCTCTGCTAAGTTTTTCACCAAATTAGATTTACGCTCGGGTTATCACCAGATCCGAATGGCATCTCAAGATACACATAAAACGGCTTTTCGTACTTTCGACGGACACTATGAATTCTTGGTTATGCCCTTTGGCTTGACCAACGCACCTTCTACATTTCAATCAGCAATGAATGATCTTTTGAGACCTTATTTGAGAAAATTTGTTTTAGTTTTTTTTGATGATATTCTAATCTACAGTTCTGATTTTACTGACCACCTAGCTCATTTACAGGTTATTTTTGAGTTACTAATGTCCAATTTTTATGTGGTGAAGTTATCAAAATGTGTTTTCGCAGTTCCTAAGGTTCATTACCTAGGACATGTTATTTCTAGAGGAACAGTTGAACCAGATGCAGAAAAGATCAAGGCAATTTTGGATTGGCCTCAACCACGTTCGCTCACGACACTCAGAGGTTTTTTGGGCCTTACCGGTTTTTATCGCAGATTTGTAAAACAATACGCCTCTCTCGCCGCTCCCCTCACCGATTTGTTGCGATCCACTAAATTTGTTTGGAGTACATCAGCGGCCGCAGCCTTTACAGAGTTACAACAACGAATGACCGACATGCCGGTCTTATCTCTACCAGACTTTACAAAAAAGTTTGTTGTTGAAACAGATGCTTCAGGGGTTGCCATAGGTGCAGTGTTATCCCAAGACGGCCATCCAATCGCTTTCTTCAGCAAGAAGTTGTGCCCTCGTATGCAAGCTGCTTCAGTTTATGTGAGAGAAATGTTTGCTGTCACAGAAGCAATCAAAAAGTGGCGTCAGTACTTAATTGGTCAAGAGTTTCATATATACACGGATCAAAAGAGTTTGCGGAATCTGTTACTCCAAAAGATTCAAACTCCAGAGCAACAGAAATGGGCAGCCAAGCTGCAGGGGTTTAATTTTCAGATATTTTACAAACCTGGTAAGTCTAACTTGGTAGCGGATGCTTTGAGTCGTAAATACACCAAAGAGGAACCCATGTTACTGGCCTTGTCCTCCACTGTTCCAGACATCCTCTCCAGTTTAAGGGAATATTATGAAAAAAATGAGGAAGGAAAAAGTATGATCAGCAAAAATGTTTCAAGTGAGACTCAGACAGATTATACATTTTCAAATGGGTTGTTATTCTACAAAGCAAAAATTTTCGTACCTGACTTAAACCAGATTCGTCCTAAGCTCATTCTGGAATTTCATGCGACCCCAACAGCAGGTCATTCAGGTCTTAAAGCCACTTTATCCCGCTTATCCGCATCCTTCGGTTGGCCAGGCTTGTACAAAGAAACAAAAGAATTGATTCAGAACTGCAGTGTATGTCAACACAACAAATATCTAACACAGAAAAAACATGGGTTACTTCAACCATTACCTGTTCCTAAGCAAGTATGGGAGGACATCTCGATGGATTTTATCACCAATCTACCGAACTCCTTCGGCCACACCACCATTTGGGTCATTTGTGACCGTCTCACCAAGTCTGCTCACTTTATTGCCATGCCTTCCCATTTTACAGCACAGGATCTTGCTAAGCGCTTTATAGTGGACGTTGCTCGTCTCCACGGTCAACCAAGGTCGATTGTCTCCGATCGGGATCCGCTGTTCCTTAGTACCTTTTGGAAAGCATTTTTCAAGGAACAAGGCACAACATTAAGATACAGTACGGCATATCATCCCGAAACCGATGGACAAACGGAAGTCATTAACAGATCTATTGGTACATACCTTCGCTGTTTTGTCAGTTCTCAACCACGGAAGTGGTACAAGTTCTTGCACCTCGCGGAATACTGGTATAATACTTCACATCATTCAGCCATTCAAATGACTCCGTTCAGGGCACTCTATGGTCGCGATCCACCGTCCTTGGTCGACTATATCGAAGGCTCCGTCTCTGAACCAGCTCTTGAAGAGACCTTGCGACAAAGACAAGAGATTTTTCAAACTTTAAACCAAAATCTTCTGAAAAGCCGGATCCAGATGGAGAAACAAGCGAATACAAAGAGAAAGGAACTTACTTTTCAAATTGGAGATCTCGTTCTACTCAAGCTACAGCCATACCGCCAACAAACCGTCCAAAAACGGTCGTCTCAGAAGTTATCTTCACGCTTCTTTGGCCCTTTTACCATCATCAAACGAATCGGACAGGTCGCTTACATGCTGGATCTCCCATCAACCTCTCGTGTCCATCCCGTTTTTCACGTCTCATTGCTCCGCCCTTACTATGGTCGTGAACCGGTGACTGATTTCCGCCATCTCCCACCGTCCCACCTCCTTCATCCGGATCTGCAAGCTCAAGAAGATGAGTTAGAATCGGAACAGATAACAGAGATAACATCAACAAAGCAACCCATAAACACTTACCATCCTCATTTGAGTGCACACCCTCAAGTTTCAACGAAGAAGAAGGGTTTACAAAAGAAGTTGTTTGCAGAGAAAAGTGAGTTTTTGACCGAAGAGAAAACTAAGAAGTTGTTTGCGGAGAGAGAAGGAAGTGAGCAAGTAAATGAGAAAGTAAAGTCCTTGAAACCACTTATGCTTTCTGAACGTTTGAATGTGAACGTTACACTACCACAAGTACACACGGGACCCACTTCAGCTGACTCTTCCCATCAACACAAGGCTCGAGACAAATTTTCACGTGACACTCTGCCTCTAGTTCCCTTTCCAACGCAGAAACAGCTGTATTCCAGTTCCAAATCCGCGGCGCCTCCTGGGAGTGACACGTGTCCCACGCGTTTTGACTCAAACCCTAATGCTTCAATTTCTGCACCCGGCCCAATTGCTTGCAGATCCACACAAAAGCCCATTCCACATGCATCTCCCAATTTGAACCTTGAGGACAAGGTTCTCAATGGGGCCAAGAGTATTGATATGAAGCTGGACCGGCCCAAGAGAAATAAAAGAATGTCTGTTTTACTTAAGGACTATTATCATTAAATAGGTGCTGTTAGCAATTTATTTTTAAGAGTTTTTGTTGTGTTTTCGGCCCAATGTCTTTAGGCCCTCTAGAAGTCTAAAACCCTAGCTATTTATATTGTAGTTTGCTGAATGTTGAAGGTATGAAGAAAGTATGAAGTTTGTTTAATGTCAATTTCTTTTTATGCCATTTAGATCTAAATTTAACCTAGCTTTATCTAACAGTAGTTAAAAATATATTATATTTAAAATAATATAATTTACATATAATTTTTATAATAAATATTATGATTTTTTTATTTTTCATAAAAATGATAAATAAATGGCTTGTTTAGGGCCGACTAGCCTACAACTCTTTTGGGGACGGGTTCAAGTAATATAATTCAAAATCATAATATAACAAAGCTTTTTTGTCATACCATATAAAGTTTGAGGCCAATTTAGGGTTGGATAACTCGTTTTTGCCATACCTTATTAATTTCTCTATTTATCTCACAAAAACTACCATATTATAATAGTGAAAATTCAATATTTAATATTAGAACACGTCCTTTAAATTGTTTGAGATATCTGGATGAAAATTATAAAAATTTAGGCAACAAGTGATTTCTTAGCAAACAATTTCTACATGGCGATATATGTCGAGAAAAAACATTGATGCCTCTATTTTGATAGTTTTAGACATAATGAAGGTTTGATAATAGGCTTAGTAACTACTTTGCCCAAAGTGAAACTAATACATATTATATTCTAATTGAAATATTAATATGTTGGGGAGTCTGCTGAAGGTGGAAGTGTAACACCCTAACCTCGATACCTGTATAAAAAGGTTTAAATGGTGATTAAAGTATTACATCCATGAAAACCAACATTCATCTATAACATGTATTCAACAGCTTCGCAGCAGAAAGTAATATAATTCAATTACATTCATAAAAATCTCCAGGAAATAGTCATATAACAATTTAACTCAACATCAAATGAAAACGTTGTCAGCCCGATGTTACATAATCAGAGCATAACCACTAAAATGAATAAAAACTAAAAATAAATGAAAATAGCTCCTCGGAGCTCTCTTCCAAACACAAGAGGAAACAATACAACTTACTCCTTATTATTTGTAAGATGCCCATGATGGACAACATAAAAACAAAGGGAGGTGAAAATATAATTTAGCGGTGTAAACAAGAAAAGGTAGAATATCACATAGCAACAAGTACCCACACTAATCATAACAACATCAACACATCAAGTATTCTCATCCAAACAACACATCACCAAATGATCATTTACAATTGCAACACTGATGCAAATGTACTCAACAATTGACTCAACATGATTGTGGTACCAAGATGAACACCCAGGTTCATCTTGAAGGATAGAAAAACACTTAGAAAGGGGGGGGGGGGGTTGAATAAGTGTAGTCTAAAAACTTGAACGATAAAAACAATTTGCACAATTATTTTTATCCTGGTTCGTTGTTAACTAAACTACTCCAGTCCACCCCCACGGAGTGATTTACCTCACCTGAGGATTTAATCCACTAATCGCAACAGATTACAATGGTTTTCCACTTAGCCCACGACTAAGTCTTCTAGAGTATCCTGATCACAACCTGATCACTCTAAGAACAAATGCTTAGACACAAGCTAAGACTTTCTTAGAGTATCCTGACCACCACGTGATCACTCTAATTACAACTGCTTAGACACAAGCTAAGACTTCCTAGAGTATCCTGATCAACACTTGATCACTCTACTTACTTACAAATTAATGTAATCAATTCTAAGAGTATTACAAATGCTTCTGAAAAGCTATAATCACAACAGTGATATTTCTCTTAACGTTTAAGCTTAATCTCACTAATATATTACAACAGCAATGTAGTGAGCTTTGATGAAGATGAAGTTTCTGAGCTTTGAGTTGAACAGCGTTTCAGCAAGTTTTTCAGAATAAGTTCGTTCAGGATTGGTTTCCTTGCTTCTCATCAGAACTTCATATTTATAGGCACTTGAGAAGATGACCGTTGGGAGCATTTAATGCTTTGCGTATTCCGTACAACATTGCATTTAATGTTTCATGCTTTTGTCAACTACCTCGAGCCTTGTTCACGCTGTGTCTACTGACGTTGCCTTTAATAGCTTCCAACGTTCCTTTTGTCAGTCAGCGTAGCCTGTCACCTGTACTTTCTTCTGATCTGATGTTTGTGTATACAACGTTTGAATATCATCAGAGTCAAACAGCTTGGTGCATAGCATCTTCTTGTATTCTGACCTTGAAGTGCTTATGAGCGTGATACCATGAGAACTTCAGTGCTTCTGCTTCTGATCTCAAGTTCTTCTGATGCTTCCATAGACCCATGTTCTGATTCTGCCTTTACCATCTTCTGATGTCTTGCCAAACCATGTTCTGATGTTGCATGCTGAACCTTCTGAGACAAAGCTTCTGAGCGCTGATTTGTGCATACTCTTTATATATTTCCTGAAAGGGAAATTGCAATGTATTAGAGTACCACATTATCTCACACAAAATTCATATCCTTGTTATCATCAAAACTAAGAATATTGATCAGAACAAATCTTGTTCTAACTATCTCCCCCTTTTTGATGATGACAAAAACATATATAAATGATATGAATTTGCGATCAGAAAGAGCAGACGGCTAAAGACAATTTACACAGCTATAGCATAAGCATGTGAATATGTCTCCCCCTGAGATTAACAATCTCCCCCTGAGATGAATAATCTCCCCCTGAAATTAATACTAGAAGAATTTTATAAATAAAAGACTTCCCTTAGTATTTCAGTAGAGACGTTCACAGTGCTCGATCTTCAGAACATTCATGACTTCTGATTTCTGCTTCCATAGGACAGCTTCAGAACATTGAATTTCTTTAGATCCTCAGAACATTCACAGCTTCTGACTTCTGCTTCCATCGGACAGCTTCAGAACTTGAATTTCTTTGATCTTCAGAACATTCACAGCTTCTGACTTCTGCTTCCATCGGACAGCTTCAGAACTTGAATTTCTTTAGATCTTCAGAACATCCACAACTCCTGATTCTTGCTTCCATTGGGACAGCTTCAGAGCTTGAATTTCTTCTTTCATCACTTCATGCTAGAATGTATCAGAACATTGTTGAATGTACCAGAGCATCATCAGAGCATCTCTACATCCTGAAATGTTACAGAACAAAACTAAACGACAAAAGTCAGCATGAATGAGTCAGAACATAGAATATGTTTCAGAACACATAATATGTATCAGAGCCATATAGAATGTATCAGAACAAATAGACATAATGTTTCAGATCATATTCTATCATCAGAATATCTGAACATTCTTCCTTCTTGCTTCTGATTCTGATTCTGAAGCTTCATAGCACTCAGCTTGCTTCAAGAATCCAAGAACTTGATTCATCTTGTTGCTTCTCATGTTGATCTTTAAAGAGAATCTTCAATTCCTGCAACAACACAACTAAGTATAGAACTTTGCTAGTTCTGTTAGTAATGTGGGGCCTTTTTACCCGGTAACTGATAATATTTAATCAGATCATTTATCATTTATTTTCTCCCCCTTTTTGTCATAACATCAAAAAGAATATAAAAGATTCAGATGTAGAAAACGACAAAGGAAAGAAACAGAATTAAACTTTTCATTGATTAAACAAGTAGGATTACAAAAGATGTATGCAGAACAAGCAGATGCAACAAAGAAAGAGAAATACAAAGACCAAAGACTAAGACCCTAGCTTAGACAAAATCTTAGCTAATATATCATGAATCCCTGCGGTGTTTTCAGTTTGTCTAGCCATGAAAGCTTGAAACTCTGCATGCCTATCCAGACTAGAACCTCCACTATAAGAGAATGCATGAATTCAAGGAGGAAGTGAGAGACAGTTCACAGGAAGAGAACTAATGTCTCAAACGGGGCTTTCCCTTAACATAGAAGTCAAGAACATGATCCTTAACTTCATCCAATATCTCAAGAAAGTCTTCTTCCTTTGGATAAATGTTGATAACAGCATCACAGAAGAGATCTGACTTGAGACTTCTTGGAATCTTGAGAGATCCGTCTTGAAATCAATGTCAGCGATCCCCGAGATTTGTTTCTCAACCTGGAACCAGACAACCCTTCCAACCGTTCTATTCAAATAGATCGACCACCCTTGAGCCTTCGCCTTTGCATCTTGGTTGAAACCATAAGCACCCAAATCATCAGCGTCCACAGGAGTTTTGCACAAAACTTCCATTACTGATGGAGGAATGGAGCAAGTTTTCAGTGGAGAAACCTCTTGAGAGGAACTTGAAGACGGATTCATGGTGAATGCTAGGTTGAAGATGAATAAACTAGGGTTTATGCAACATGCAGATAAGGAGAGAGAGAGAGAGAGAGAGAGAGAGAGAGAGAGAGAGAGAGAGAGAGAAATAAATAGAGGGAAAAGAAACGTTTGAAGAGTATAAAAAGAAAAAGAAATAAACTGAAATGATGAATGACATTTAATGTTACGTGACGTGAGGAGAGATAATAATGACAAAAGAATTGATTAGCGCAGTTACCTAAGTAGGCGTCCCCTCAACTGCACGCACGCTTGTCCAGAAATAGTGAACACGTGTTTACCACCTGGATAGCCAGTTACAGTTGTTTTACTTTTAAAGAGATTCTGAATTAACTTAGACAATGAAACGTTAGTAATAACAGAACCACTACTTCTAATTGATCACAATCAGAACTTCTTATAAAAGACTAATCCAATCTCATTTCAAAAGATACTCATACATAAGATCTTCTCATCTTCTCATTCTGGGCATAAATCCATACTGATATTCTTCTGATTGAACTTAAACCTATCTTCAGCAAGGGGTTTTGTAAAGATATCAGCCCATTGATGGTATGTATCCACAAAGTTTAAAGATATAACACCCTTCTGAACATAGTCCCTTATGAAATGATGTTTAATCTCAATATGTTTAGCTTTTGAATGCAAGATAGGATTCTTAGATAAACATATAGCAGAAGTATTATCACAGAAAATAGGAATGTTACTCTCATATATCTGATAATCTTCTAGCTGACTTCTCATCCAGAGCATTTGTGTGCTACAACCAGCAGCAGCAACATATTCTGCTTCTGTTGTTGAGAGGGCAATTGTAGCTTGCTTCTTGCTATACCATGAGATCAGATGACTTCCAAGAAATTGACAACTTCCAGAAGTGCTCTTCCTTTCAATTCTATCTCCAGCATAGTCAGCATCACAGAATCCTACTAAGTTATAATCTTTGGATCTTCTGTAAACTAAACCAACATTAGTAGTACCTTTCAGATACCTCAGAATTCTCTTAACCGCAGTTAAATGAGATTCTCTCGGATCTGATTGGAATCTAGCACACAAACAGACACTGAAGAGAATGTCAGGTCTAGAAGCAGTTAGGTATAGAAGAGATCCAATCATACCTCTGTACAACTTCTGATCTACCTTCTTACTTACCTCATCCTTACCTAGGACACATGTTGGATGCATAGGAGTTTTGGCTTCTTTACTTTCAGAAAGATTAAACTTCTTCAGAAGTTCTTTCACATACTTCGTTTGATGAACATGGGTTCCATTAGAAGTTTGGTTGATTTGAATCCCAAGGAAATACTTGAGTTCTCCTATCATGCTCATTTCAAATTCAGCCTGCATAGACTCAGCAAACTCCTTTCCAAGTGTAGCATTAGATGTTCCAAAGATGATATCATCAACATATATTTGACATATTAAAATATCCTTTTTAAAGGTTTTACAAAAGAGAGTAGTGTCCACTTTTCCTCTAGTGAAACCATTTTCCAGAAGGAAAGAACTTAAACGTTCATACCAAGCTCTCGGAGCTTGCTTCAATCCGTATAATGATTTCTTTAACTTAAAAACATGATTTGGAGACTTGGAGTCTTCAAAACCAGGAGGTTGATGGACATAAACTTCTTCATCTATATAACCATTTAAGAAGGCACTCTTGACATCCATCTGATAAAAAGTGATGTTATGTTGAGTGGCAAAAGAAATTAATAGACGAATAGATTCTAACCTGGCCACTGGTGCAAAGGTTTATGTGTAGTCAATCCCTTCTTGCTGACTATAACCTTGAGCAACTAGTCTGGCTTTGTTTCTTACCACTTCTCCCTTCTCGCTTAGCTTGTTTCTGAATACCCACTTAGTGCCGATGATGTTAAATCCTTTTGGTCTAGGAACCAAGTCCCATACATCATTCCTTGTAAACTGATTGAGTTCTTCTTGCATGGCAATTATCCAGTCTAGATCTTCTAGAGCTTGATCAACAGAAGTTGGCTCGATCAAAGAAACAAGACCTAATTGACATTCTGCATTGTTCTTAAGGAATGCCCTTGTTCTGATGGGATCATTTTTCTTCCCAAGGATCTCATCTTCTGAATGAGCTGAAGCAAGTCTAGGTGATCTTCTGACTGTTGGCTCTTCAGAAATCCTGAGATTCTCTAAAGATGCAGCAACTTGATCTTCTGATCCATTGCTTCTGAGACTACCAGCTTCTGCAGCTTTGCTTCTTGGTTCTACTGCTTCTGATATATCAATATCAAAATCTGCAAAATTCTCAAACTGCTTTGGTTTTTCAAGACCAAGCTTATCATCAAACCTGATATTGATTGATTCTTCTACAATCAATGTTTCAGTATTGTATACTCTGTAGCCTTTAGAGCGTTCAGAATATCCAAGAAGGAAACACTTTTGTGCTTTAGAATCAAACTTACCAAGATGATCTTTAGTATTCAGAATAAAACATACACATCCAAAAGGATGGAAATATGAAATGTTGGGCTTTCTGTTCTTCCACAGTTCATAAGGAGTCTTATTTAGAATATGTCTTATAGAGATTCTATTCTGAATATAACACGCAGTGTTTATTGCTTCTGCCCAGAAATGCTTAGCCATATTGGTTTCATTGATCATGGTTCTGGCCATTTCTTGTAGAGTCCTATTCTTTCGCTCTACAACTCCATTTTGCTGTGGAGTTCTAGGACAAGAGAAATCATGGGCAATACCATTTTCTTTGAAGAACTCCTCAAAGAATCTGTTCTCAAATTCGCCACCATGATAACTTCTGACCTTTATGATTTTGCACTCTTTCTCAGATTGGATCTGAGTGCAGAATTCAAAGAACACTGAATGAGACTCATCCTTGTGTTTCAATAACTTTACCCATGTCCAGCGGCTATAATCATCTACGATGACTAATCCATATTTCTTCCCTCTGACAGATGCTGTTTTGACTGGGCCAAACATATCAATGTGCAAGAGTTCTAACGGCCTTGAGGAAGAAACAACATTCTTAGACTTGAATGCAGGTTGGGAGAACTTGCCCTTCTGACATGCTTCACAAAGAGCATCTGATTTATATTTCAGATTTGGGAGTCCTCTGACCAGATTTAGTTTGTTAATCTGAGAAATCTTTCTCAAACTAGCATGACCTAATCTTCTGTGCCAGACCCATTGCTCCTCAGAAACAGACATAAGACAAGTCACCTTCTGCTTCTCAAGATCAGAAAGATCAATCTTATAAATGTTGTTCTTTCTCTTGCCTGTAAATAGGATTGAGCCATCCTTCTGACTTACAGCCTTGCAAGACTTTTGATTGAAGATTATATCATAACCATTGTCACTTAATTGACTTATGGACAATAAGTTATGCGTTAATCCTTCTACAAGAAGTACATTAGTTATGGAAGGAGAGTTACCAAGACTTATGGTTCCAGAGCCAATGATTTTTCCCTTCTGATCTCCTCCAAAATTGACTTCTCCACCTGGTTTAAGCACCAGGTCTTGGAATGTAGACCTTTTTCCCGTCATGTGTCGCGAGCACCCAGAGTCCAGGTACCATGACATTTTGCTTTTTGTCCTCTTTGCCGCCAAGGATATCTGCAACAGAAATTATCTTCTCCTTAGGTACCCACAATTTCTTGGGTCCTTTCTTGTTAGTTCTCCTCAAGTTCTGATTGAACTTGGGTTTAGCAAAATATTTAACAGGGGGAACAGCATGATATTCTTTAGGTTTGTCAGCATGATATTTCTTAGGATGTGTCACATGCTTCTTGGTGTGAACAGTGTTAAACTTTTGTGCATGTGAAGTGAGCCTAATATCATGAGCATGGCCATATTTGAACTGATCATACAGTGGTTTGTATGTGATCTTCAGATCATCAACAGGTTCAAATTTATGTGAGGTATCACCCTCATAGCCAAAACCAAACCTTCTGTTTCCAGAAACACCATATATCATAGAAGCAAGATGACTTCTGCCAATACTTCTAGATAAGAACTTTCTGAAGCTCGAGTCATATTCTTTCAGAATATGATTCATGCTAGGAATGGATTTTTCTGTTTCAGAAGGAGATCCACTATCTTTGGATAGATTTAAAACTTTTTCCTTCAGTTCAGAATTTTCCAATTCCAGCTTCTTAGTTTCAAATTCAAACTGCTTTTTCAGCCTTTTGTATTTGATACTAAGATGAGCCTTGAGTTCCAGAAGTTCTGTTAAACTGGAAACTAACTCTTCTCTAGATAGTTCAGAAAATACCTCTTCAGAATTTGATTCTGATGTAGATTCTGATCCATCATCTTCTGTAGCCATCAGCGCGAAGTTGGCTTGCTCTTCTTCAGAGTCTGATTCTGATTCTGATTCAGAATCATCCCATGTTGCCATAAGACCTTTCTTCTTATGAAACTTCTTCTTGGGATTCTCCTTCTGAAGTTTTGGACACTCGTTCTTGTAATGTCCAGGCTCATTGCACTCATAGCAGACAGCCTTCTTCTTGTCAGATCTTCTGTCAGAAGATTCTCCTCGTTCAAATCTCTTTGAACTTCTGAAGCCTCTGAACTTCCTTTGCTTGCTCTTCCAGAGTTGGTTTACCCTTCTGGAGATCTCATCTTCTTCTTCAGATTCTGATTCTTCATGATCTTCTTCTCTAGCCTGAAAAGCGTTAGTGCATTTTTTAACATTAGATTTTAATGCAATAGACTTACCTTTCTTCTGAGGCTCGTTTGCATCCAGCTCTATTTCATGGCTTCTCAAGGCACTGATAAGCTCTTCCAACGAAACTTCATTCAGATTCTTGGCAATCTTGAATGCAGTCACCATTGGACCCCATCTTCTGGGTAAGCTTCTGATGATCTTCTTTACATGATCAGCCTTGGTGTAGCCTTTATCCAGAACTCTCAATCCAGCAGTTAGAGTTTGAAATCTTGAGAACATCTTCTCAATATCTTCATCATCCTCCATCTTGAAGGCTTCATATTTCTGGATTAGAGCAAGAGCTTTAGTCTCCTTGACTTGAGCATTTCCCTCATGGGTCATTTTCAATGACTCATATATATCATGGGCAGTTTCCCTGTTAGATATCTTCTCATACTCAGCATGAGACATAGCATTCAGCAAAACAGTCCTACATTTATGATGATTCTTGAAAAGCTTCTTCTGATCATCATCCATTTCTTTCCTTGTAAGCCTTACGCCACTGACTTTCACTGGATGTTTGTAACCATCCATCAGAAGATCCCATAATTCACCATCTAGACCAAGAAAGTAACTTTCCAGTTTATCTTTCCAGTATTCAAAGTTTTCACCATCAAATACTGGTGGTCTAGTATAACCATTGTTACCATTGTATTGCTCAGCAGAGCCAGATGTAGATGCAGATGTATTTGTTGGAATTTCACCAGCCATCTTTTACTGAAGCGTTTTTCTCTTCCCGAATCTTTTCTAAACACGGTTAAGTGCTTGCACCTTAGAACCGGCGCTCTGATGCCAATTGAAGCATAGAAAAACACTTAGAAAGGGGGGGGGTTTGAATAAGTGTAGTCTAAAAACTTGAACGATAAAAACAAATTGCACAGTTATTTTTATCCTGGAAAGATTTCTGGAAAGACTATCTGGAAAGATTTCTGAAAGTGACGAGAGACACCTGTAAAGGCTTGTAGAAAGGACGAGAAGATGTGTCTTAAAGAAGACTATCTGAAAAAGGCTCCTAGAAAGGATAATAGATATTTGAACATGTCTTAAAGAAGACTACCTGAAAAGAGTAAGAGACGTCTTAAAGAAAACTACCTAGAAAAGGTTCCTGGAAAGGATGTGAGGGTGATATTAACACCATTTGATATTGAGTGACCTTTGCAACGTGCCCCCCGGTAATGGACTTGCCTCATGGGCTATTCAGCGTCTTTGAGAGATTCCGTGGATCTTGGTTAGATTGCCCCAGATAAATGGGATAACGACGAGTCATGCCCTGTGTATACATTAGCCATCCTAGTCAGGCGTAAGAGATGTTTCTTCTTTTTGATATGCTTTTAAAGCTATTTCATATGTTGGTAGGATCTTTAGTCATTAGTCGTGCCCCATACAACTTCTCCCTGATGTTTAAGCATTTGAATAGACAAGTATGATTTACAATGAAATTCATAGGATGCGAATGCATATGTCTTTCTCGAAAGTTTTAAAAAATTTCGAGTAAAACAAAGTTTTTTTTTTAGAAAGTGATATCAACTCAAGAGTTATAGTAGATCCTAAGGAGTCAGGATACCTTTTGGTAATAGTGTACTTTCGAACTAACCATGCTTCAGTTAGGGCTTTTAAGGGTTGTAACGTGGCCTGGTTCACGGTTTTAAGAAACAAAGGATAATGACTCAAAGTTTATTTGTACCCATCCCAATCTTCGTGATGTTCTCCTGTCCTATGCTCAGTTAACTATGCGTTTAAGCTCCAAAAGACTTTGGGTGTCGTAATACTGACATTTATGATGGTTCAAAAACCAAAAGTTTATTTGCAAAGGCAGTCATCCTCCTTTTTTGTAATATTTTCCATTTTTCGAGGGTATATCATGACCTCTCTTTGACTTTGTTATCCCTAACTTTTCCCTGAATTGTTTATTTGAGACTACAGTCAGCGGGATGCCCCAATTTTGCCTAAGTCTCCTTAATAGGTTTTGGCTTAGCAGGCCTTGCGTTGTTTTTTCTTTTTCTTTACGGATATTGACTGCCAGACTTAATGATGACGGGGAACCATCGGTGATTATGTTCAAATGAACAATTTGGAATAGTTAAGTTAACTGAGTAACTACCCTACCCCAGGTTATATTTTGAGGGTTTTTATTTTGTACGTGAAGGAAAACTCCTACTTCTTAGGCTCAAAGGGGTTGACGTGGGATTAACACCCTTATATCTCCATTGTTTAGGAATTGAAACAATGCCTGTACATCGTCAACACGGTCTGTTCGAAAGCGTATTGTATGAGATTGTGGTATCGTTTTCGTCATTCTCCCTCTAAAGGTATACAGCTCTAACGAGAGTTGAATATCACAAATAAGAAAACCAAGTAAAAATACAGTTTTAAATATAGTGAAAACACTAGGAATAAATCAAGACAAACGTAAGCAATGCATCAATGATTATTGTAAAGTACATAGCGTATGTCGTAAGACCAATGTTTAAACAAACAGAAAAGAAATTGCGAATAAAAATAAAACTAATGATCTAAGAAACCCTCCTTCTAGCCACTTATGGCATCAGACTTACGAGGCTCTTCGAACTCAATGAGCCCTTCTTCAATTAAATCTTGGATCTTGTGCTTCAACGGCCCACAATCCTCTGTATCATGACCAGGACTATCTGAATGATAAGCGCACCTAGCATGATGCTTGTACCCAGGAGCGGGGTTAGCTGGAGCTGAGTATGAAGGCAGCAAAGTTATCAAGTTTTAACTAAGCAGATGTTGCAAAGCTTGGGACAGTGGCATGTGCAATGGGGTAAATGATCGTTTTGGCTTGGCCTTCCAGGTGCGCTGGCCACCCTGTTTCTTTTGCTGATCCTTCCGTTGTAGTGCTGAGGTCTGATTAACCAGGATTGCCCCGACAGTGTTGGGTTCCTTTTTCCCATCATATGACTTCTTTGTGTGATAGGAACCTGAGGGTGCCCCTTGTATCTTCCCATTTTTAATCCCATTTTCAATCCTTTCACCAATGACTACCAAGTCCGAGAATCCTGAAGATATGCTTCCGACCATCTTATCATAGTACGGTCCTTGCAAAGTGCCCATAAATATGTCCACTAGTTCTTTTTCCATCAAGGGAGGTTGGACTCGAGAAGCCATTTCCATCCATCTTTGGGCATACTCCTTGAATGATTCATCCTTCTTCTGTGACATATTTTGTAATTACATCCGGTTGGGTGTCATGTCCAAGTTGTACTTGTATTGCTTCAAGAATGTATTAGCAAGATCATTCCAGCTTTGGATATAGGATTTCTCCAATTGCATGTACCAGTCAACAGATGCTCCGCTTGTCATACCCCAAATTTGTCCTACCCTATTTATCTGGCTCACATTCATGCGCATATTTCATATAGGTCATTCAATTCATGCAGTCATATCATTGTTACCATTCAAAGACTGGCAAGAAAGAGCTTTTATGGCAAAGAATTCCTGATCAGAAAATAAGGGTCCGAGGTGTAATTATGTGGCTATGTTTTCATTAAAGTTTTCCTGAATTAGGGTTTCTTGACCAAAGTCGAGGGAGTTGACTTTTGGTCAACACATTGATCAAGAGCTGATTTCATGAAGAATGGTGGTAGGATGACTTTGCGGAAGTGTTCATTTGAGTGCCTTTGGTCAGAAAGTGATTAAATGGGAACTTCACTAAAAATCGGAAAAATCAGAATAGTTGACTTTTGGTCAAAGTCAGAAGTCAACTGTCCAATATTGACTTTTGGTGGAAAATCAGTCAAGAAAAGTCAAAGAATGGATAAAATCGGGAGTTTGACAAAAATATCCAAAAATAGAAAAATTCTAGAAATGGAAAGTCTTAACACTTAGAAATTTTCTGAGATTTTAAGAATGGCTGGTCAGCTTACTTCACAGCACGTTTGCACGGGTCAAAAGTCATTATCTCAGAAAAGTCCCAACATAAAAAATGCTCAGATCATGGCATGCTACAACTCTCTAGTTGAAAGTTTTCCCATTCGAGGCGTGGTTGAAGAGATAAAGGGATTAGAAGTTGGAAGAAATACATTGGATCCAAGTCATGACACTTAGAAAAAATGCTGGGCAACGCAGTCATTTTGACAAACACGTGGCGCGTCACCGTCGAAGTTGATTCCAGAGCAATACAAGAGTCCATTGATTACAAACTCGACACTTATCAACTCTCCTCCATGCCCTCTACATAATAAGACAAGAATCAATCCATTTGGATGAGTATTGAATCAATAATGAAGCTCTAAAATCAAGCCTTTGCCAAGTCATACATTGCCAGATGCATGAGCAAGACCCCAGGCCACGTGCGACGCATTCCCTCGAGCACTTGGTGTGCCATTTTCAAATCAATTTGTAGAAAGTTACAAGCCTCTCCTTAACACACACTTGGCGCCAAATTCTTCACTCCCATGTCTCCTATCCAATAAGTTGTAAATCATTGATTTTGGATCGATGATCATTGAGATACGTGACCTCAAAGTCAGGCCCCTGGGAAATGTGTACTGGCAAAGGCACCAGGCCTAGTCTTAGGCTGCGCGCGCATGGGCTCAATGCAGCTGTATATCTCCATTCTCCAAAGCATATTTGGACAAGTTCCTGACTTCAACTTTTAATCTTTCCAACACCAATATTGTTACCTCCCATTCCCACTTTGCAATGATCATGGAAGTCAACCGAATGGGTGCCTATAGGTCAAGATACAAAGATGCCAAGGTGGTACCCTAACCATGGAAAAGTTGGAACTTGCAACATTCTAACCCCATTATCCACTTGCCATATTAAAACATGCATGATGCTGCATACTAAAAGGCCAAAGGAAAGCTACTACAAAGGTCAAAGCTTGTTCGCTAAGGGTAGAGGAGCAACCATCCAATGCAACACTCCACACCATAAGCCATGTGCACACTCACCTTATATAAACAAAATTCCTTCACAAACTCACAAAAAAAACCCTCTCATTTTCTTCTACGCTTCACTTTTTCTCAGTTCACAAACCCTCTCATTTTCTTCCTCTCCTCACTCTCCCATTTTCTCTCTCTCTTCATCTTCACTTCCTTCATGGAAATAGTTTGTTACAAGTTGTAACAAACCTATAACCGCCATAACCTCTAGCTTCAAGCACCAAGAATCTTCACCATCTTTCCCTCCCTCTTCTCCGGAAACCGATACTGAATCCTCACCACCATCTCTTCTCATTGTCATTTACCGTGAATCCATGAAGATCACTCTCATCAAAGTCCATTCAGCATCATCATCAACATCTAACTGAAGAGTTTTGGGTTTATTTCCCAAGGTCAAAGCATCGGTTCCACTTCGGATTAGCATCAAAGAGAGCAGGAGTTTAGAGGTTTTCCGAAGATCTCGATCCAAAGTCTTGAACAAGTAAGTAATCCTGGAACTTCATAGCATGTTAGCAATGTGTAATATGATACGTGCATCTGGTTAAGCTTTCATTCTAGTTCACACGTTCGTGACAATGATTGTGTATGTGTTCTTCTTTCTTTGTTCTTGCAAGATTTTGATCCTTTCAGATATGTGCTGTTATCTTGCGCTTTGCTACGTTTTGAGGTCGTACTCATGTTCTACGCGTGCACAGAAGTTGATTGATATGAGCAATGTCGATTTTCATAGAAATGTTAGAAACTAGAGCTTTACTTTGTAGCTTCAGTCTGAGTATTACAAAAGATTTTATGAAAATCTAAGGCCAGATCTGTAATTAGTGTTGAAAACCGAGTGGAACGGTATCAATTTTGTCAATTTCTGGAAATTTACGCGTAGCTCCGCCGTGAGGCGGTCGGAGAAGACGACCGGAGCCCTAGCTCCGGCGTCTGCATGACCCTCATGGCCTCCTCCCGCTCGGCATACGTGGCTAAGCCATATTGGTTCATATTTCCCATTATATTGCTATCTTGTTTTATTCATATGATGAGATCATGACGTGTTTAGTTGTGATTGGTCCAAGAAATATTTTGTTTTGTAGTCACTTAAATGCACTTGACCAGTTGATATGTATGTTCGTTTCTTAATGTACGTTGCTGATAATAATACATCACATGTTGAGTCACAATAACAAATGCAATAAAAGCTGAATAAGTGTTGTTTTACTCCTATTTGGGTCACGGATCAATTGGTACCTGGGCCTATTTCTCTTTTACTGATCTAACACCCCAATTACTTGTGCTATCACATGTCTGTATGTCTGGGCCTGACGTTTCTGCTTTTCCCACCCACGAATCAGGCCCGGTTTTAGCTTAACACTAGTTTTAGTTCATTAGAAAATTGCTATTGCACCCCCCCTGCAGTGTAGATTAGAGTTTCATTTTAATCTTTGTTTTGCTTTTATTTTTAGCTCTTAATCATGTTCTAAATCAAATAAAAAAAATGCATAAAATCAATGATAGATTTTAGTTCACTTCACAATAGTTTTTTACTTTTAGATTGATAAAAACATGATAAAACCTTTATTATTTTGTTAGATTTTTAGGTGATCGTTGACATTAAAAAAGGCTCATAAAATAAGTAGACCATAGGTTAATTTTGACACTAATCTTTTGACTTCATAAAAACAATAAAAATACTAGTTTAGACTTATTAGAATGTAGGTTTTTTTAAGTACAATTTAGACTTGAATTAGGAATCCCCCATAAAAGGCTTATAAAAAATAGTAGTACTTTAGTGTAATTTTGCATTAGTACTTGTATTGTTTTTGTACCATTTCCATGCTACTTTTTGTATAATTGTTGTGTGACTTTGTTGTTTGTATTTTTGGCCTTATTTTAGGCCTATGTTGTTATACCACTTGTATGCTTCTTTTAAAATCTATCCCATGTTAACATTAGGATTTAGACTTGTAGAGACAACTCAGAATAGAATTTAGGATTAGTTCCCTATTGCATTCTTTTTCTTTTTCAACTCTTTAAAATACTTAATAAAAGGAAGATGCGAATCACATTGAGAAAGTGATAGAGAAATGAGTGGGATTCATTCCCTAATCTGTTTCTCAATCACTTAGTGGCATAGAAACGAGTGGGATTTATTCCCTAATCTGTTTCTCGGTCGCTACTTAATGGGAGAGAAACGAGTGGGATTCATTCCCTAATCTGTTTCTCAAACATTAATTAATGGGAGAGAAATGAGTGAGATTCATTCTCTAATCTGTTTCTCAAACATTACATAATGGGATGGAAGTGAGTGGGATTCATTCCCTAATCTGCTTCTCGATCATTACACATTTTATGTGATTCGAATCGTGAAGTAAATTCCCTTAAAAAAATACACAACCAAAAACACTTCGAAACATCTAATAATGGTTCAGACTAAAACAAAGTAGAGAAAGTGGTGAGTGGCCCGGTATTGGGAACTGTTCATCACTCATCTACCCTAAAAGACACAAACCAATCATTTCTTTTTCTTTTGCCTCGTTGGCACCTAAGGGCAATGTCATTTCCGTTCGAACGCATCGTAGGTCTGTCCCCTTATGCAAGAACGTGAGCGTTGACTCCGCCCAATTAAAAAACACAAAAACAAACAGAAAATCTTTAGCCGAGCTACGGTAACTCTGATTCCTGAAAAGGATACGTAGGCAGCGGGGTAGGGCCCGTGCGAGTACAATTCTTTATTTTCCCTACATTCTGCATTCATTTCGCATTTAGACATAGACATAGTATACACCCTTTAGATAGAAACAGACATAGGTGGATACCATCGAGTACGATGGGCGCGAGGGGTGCTAATACCTTCCCCTTGCGTAACCGACTCCCGTACCTTGATTCTCTGGTCGCAAGACCTTGTTCCTTCCTTTGTTAGGTTTTCTGATATTCCTTTCCCTTATGGGATAAATATATTGGTGGCGACTCTGTTCATTTTTCGCGAGCGTGCGACAGCTGGCGACTCTGCTGGGGATGTTGCTAGACCTGTTGCTGGTCCATCCTTAGTGAGTCGATCCTAGCCTGCGTTTGTTTGTTTATTTACTGGGTGTTTATTTGTTTTTATGTCTATACCTTGTATATATGTTTGCATGTTTACTTTTCTGCTTGCATATCATGTTTATTTCTGTTTGCACATCATGCATATGGATTATATTCTGTGTTCCTTGGGGTCTTCTGTTCTGTTTTGCAGGTTGGGTGGGATGTTTTATGAGGTAAAAGGCCCAATACCCAGGCCAGAGTGACACATAGGATACCTAGGATAGAGTGGATAGTCATGACGCCAACAGAATGTCAGGTTCTGTTGATTGCGATCATGAGACCCACGACCAGTCGAGGTTCAAATGAGATACCGTTGTTGGCATGTATTTGCGACAATGATGGTGTTTCGGGAGAACTGATAACGCTGGAAACCATTGACCTACCCTGACCTAGACTACACCTGTGAGTGGGGTGGGATATACATGACAGGTACCGTTGGTGACCGTTCTGTTGGTGACTTATGTTCTTATGGTTTCACTGTGCCTATGCCGAACCTTTGATCCTGCAACGTCCGATCTCATCCAGAGGCCACACACACTTCTCCTATGTGGGGAAACTTCCATTGCATCATTTACATCATGGCATATTTACCTTTCAAAAAAAAAGAGGAGAAAAGAAAAAGAAAAGAAAAGAAAAGATATAAAAAAAAAAAAAGAAGAAAGAAAAGAAGTATTATTATTTCTCATGTGCATGCCATTTTTTTCAGGGTATCCAAGGTTATTATCTTCTTCACTTGAAATGGCTAACAACGTGACGGTTACCAAAGAGGTTACTAGGCGCACCTTCACCTGCAGTTTCTTCCGTGAGGATATAACGCCTCTGATTCGTTTGAGCACTTCAGTTACTGGGCAAAACTTGGATGAGTTCAGGAAAACATATGGTCATATCCTACACATGTTAACTTCTCGGGTTGATGAATGGGCTCTCTACACACTTCTTCAGTTCTACGATCCTGAGTTACGATGTTTCACCTTCCCTGATTACCAACTGGCACCAACCCTTGAAGAATATGCTGATATCCTCAAGATTAAGGTTCAACACAGGATTCCTTTTGTATGTGTACCTGAGAAACCGAAAATGGACCGAATTGCTGGTGCTCTTTATTTGAGCATGAAAGATGTTACAGATAACTGGAAGCCTAATGGTGGAACCCACGGATTCTATGTTAAATTTCTGATGAGGAAAGCTGATACCCTTGTTATTGAGAAGAAATGGAAAGAATTCAATGCTCTCTTAGCTGTTATGATCTATGGCTTGGTGTTG